>NW_010973013.1:6191811-6246665 GCF_000737465.1 Haliaeetus leucocephalus | reverse complement strand
CCCTTCTCCCGGAGCCCCGCCCCTGCGTGCACCAAGCCCCGCCCCCTGCCCCCTGTCTCCCCCGTGCCCCTGCTTCTCGCTTGCCCGCTTGCCCCAGCGTCTTGCCCCCGACCCGCCCTCGCCCCCTTACCCCCCCACTGTGCTCCCCCCTTCAGGTTCAAGCAGCTAAGAACTCCGGGGGGAGGCCCGTCAGGCTGGCTGCAGGCGGTTTTCCTTATCCCCGGCAGCAGCCGAGGGGGTTACGAGGCAGGAGGGATGAAATCCTGCACCCTCCAAGCCCAAAGGCACCATCCTGGAAGCGTTCCCAGGCTTTTTCCTTGTCTCCGTTTTTCCCAAGCTCCAGAAATGCTTCCCGCTGATGGGCAAACAGTGGTGTTGTGCACCGAGCAGCCTGCCCCGGCTCCCTTCTCCTTCTGGCAGGACAGGCAGAGTGCAAGCTAAAAGAAATACCCTGTGATAATTAAACAGGGAAGGGTTTTGTGCTACATTTACAAAAATCAGGTAATTTCTGGTAGGTACCCTTTGTGGAAGAGAGCCCCACGGCCAAAAGTGGCAGGTCAGGCGATGGTGAGTCTCTATACAAAGAAATCCTGCCTGGGACTAAAAGTCCTCTGATTGCAGAATGGGTATGTTGCAAGCGACAGAAGTTTGGGCGATGAACGTGCAGGTTTAGACCCTGCTGATGAGCCAAATGGGTACTGATAGGAGAGCACACATCTGAATTTCCCCCCCGCCCTTATTTACAAAAAAATCTAGAAAATGCACACAAAAAAAGCCTATGTTAAATGACTGTTGTTAAAGGTCTGAAGCAGACAGAACTTAAAAACCACCAGAGTTCAAGTTGCTAGTCCATACCCCAGCTCAGTTGCCTGTTGCACGGGCTTTACGATGCAGTCGGTATTTCCAGGATTACATTTTTTTTCCCTCGAGAGGTTGTCTCCGTCAGTGCTTGAGACTGATGGATCTTGGAGGATGAGACTGATCTGGGTAAGGAAAGAGGCAGGTTAATTTGCTGCAGAAGTTGGAAAACACGCCAAATGGCACAGGCGGTAGGAAGAAGAGGAAAGCTGGTCCCTTGGAGTGGCAGCGGGTAACGGCTCTGCATTTGTCAGAGCTGACATACATGCTGGGTAGATCACTTAAACTCAGATTTTTGGGGGTGGTTGCTAGCTAATTCAGTGTGCCTGCCTCGAGCCACTGAAAGTCTGGCAGGAATATGTGCTAAATGCTCCTAAACTACAGCTGAAATAAATTGAGCTGTACTTTGAGCATGTGCTCCAGGACAACACATGCTTTGAAAAAAATCACCCTTGGGTGTTTCGGTGAGACACTGAAACTTAATGGATATTTTTGACCTTCATCTTTGGCTAATGTCTCTCCTTCATCTTGTAGAGAGATGGTGAAAATAAATTAGCGTTTACAAAACGTGCATATTCTATAGGGGTAACAGGCATAAAACAGTTGACGGGTAAATAAGTAATGCCACCATCAGAGCGGGATCTGGGTATCATGAAGTAACGCCTTAGGTAACAGGCTGAACAAGGAATGTGAACCTAAACATTGAGTACCTGGTCAGGATCCATGCCGAGCACTAAGCAAGACGGCAGTCCCCTGCTACGTAGAGACCGCGTTGTAACTCATGTGCAAAGCACGGGTAAATTAAGGGCACGGCTGCAAGTTTGCGGTGTGCATTCTACCAGGGTACGAAATGCGTCTCTAGTAACGGGACCGGTGGATCCACCAATGAGTTGATTCGGTTAATGCCCTCTGGTTGCTTCATATATTCCTAACGATAGCAGAAAGAACACAGGGACTTGCTGCCCTTTGGCTGTTTCTGTTGCTCTCCGCTGTAGCTGTTGCTTGGTTTGCAAAATTACGTTAAATTGCTTTGGTTGTTACACCCGAGGTCGCTGCTGCAAGCTTCTGCCTGGGGAGATCGAGATGGAGGGCTCAAGGGATCCAGCTGGTCAACGACAAAGACCTCTTGGTGGTTTTGGGGGACAGATCCAGTGTCTATTCTTCGCTATCCTTCCTAACACCCAGGCGTGGGCACAGCCGGTGAACTCTGCGTAGGAAACTCATGACTGCAGAGGTGCCCGAAGAAGTAGAAGTGATCCCAAAAGCTGAATTTGATGCTAATCTGTGTATGTTTGCCGGGATATTATCATTCCTCAAGATGCTGCCGCTGCAGAAGTGAAGCCAAAATGCTCAATTCCTTTCTTCCAGCAATCAGTTCAACTTAATCTTAAATTGCTATTCAGAAGCACTAAAGCTGAAAGCTTATCTTTTATAAATGAAATCTGAGATTTTCTCTTTATAATTCTTCATGTTCAAGTCAGGGAATAATGGCTTCAGGTTTAAGGGACCCAGTTATTTAGATAATGTAACGGAAATAAGTAATGTGGCTATTCTGCAGTCCCGGCATAGGGATTATTTCAGGTTTATCTTATGCACATTAATAAACTTTTGACTTCTATAAATCGATATGCCAGGCACAAAGTAATTTGAGCTTGCGCACATTTATCTAAACTGATGCAGAAGACAAGCAGGCTGAACTTCTGAGAAAAGAAGAAGGTGAGAAGATCAGAGCTCTTTCTCACTCGTGATACTCAAATTATAAAGGCATTCACCGTCTGAAAGATTGCAGAATAGCTGTGTTTTATGAAGGAAAAGGAATTACATTCTTGATGTAATTGTTCAATTACGTTGTACCTCCCCACGTCTTTATTGTTATTAGCTAATAGTAATGAAATAATGAGTTTATGAACTTTGTCTGTAGCGATTACTAATTTGTAACCTGAGTTCAGTTGATGGAAGCTGATGGGAAGGAACTGTTTTTATTAGATTAATTTCCAGGGAGAGTTTTGGTTATTGGCTGATGTATGTGTCTGTGCATTTTCTTAACAAGATAAAATATTTCTTAAACAAAACCTTTCTATTTTAATCTTGACAGGAGAAATAAGTGCCTTTGAAATGTGCAGTTATTGGCATTCTAGATGAGGACTAAAACACTCCCAAGTGAGAACTTGTCAAATAATAATCACAAACATCTTCTAAAAGGATTCAGGGTCAGCTTTCAAATAAATTATTTGCATGTGCATTTTGACATCATTCAAACAGGTCAAATAAATTATTCATCTTTTTTTGCCATTAGGCTAAATAATTTATTCATGTCTCCAGTATCCAGTAGCTAACCTTGGTACCTGTGAAACTTTCTCATTCCTGAGTCCGAGCTGAGCATGAGCTGGTAAATTAGGCGGGTAGATAACGCTTTAACTCAACTTAACTAAAGATTCTTGTCTTTAGTTGGGCTAAAACACGACTGCGATCACACAGCTTGGTTTAGATATGAGCTAGGGTTGGCTCTCAACAATCATTTCATGTTTTTACTCATTTATAATATTTCTGTCCTTGTGTATCGTATTTTCTGATAAGCTAATGACTGTTGCTTTGAAATCTATTAAGTGTCTGAGTATCTAAAAGCGTATCACCTGCCCGAGGAGTTCAAGTTAAATCAGCAGAGTATGACTTGCTTTGCGAAGGCAAAAAAAAGAGAGGTGAAGGTTAAACGTTTCCCCTAATTATCAGAGTGAAAAAAAAACTTCCAGGTAGCAGAGAGAGAGAAAAAAAAAAAAGGATATGGAGGAAACAAAGAGCAGCTGGGATTTTCTTTGGGCTTTTTACACCCATGGTGAGGTTTACTCACCAGTTTGAAAACTGCTGGTCTGTGTTGCAGGTGTTATTTATCATGAAGGTCTTAGGTAAAGGGGATATTTTTTGAATGAAGTGCCTTGCTTTTTCAAGAGCTCGGCATAAGCAGGTTGTGGAGCTTTTATCAGCCTTGCAGCAAGAGTTTACAAGGTATTTTTTGAAGAGGAAGACATGAGCAGAAAGAAGCAGATGAAGACACCTGGCAGTTTTTCTTAAAATAATTTCCAGTTTGCCACCAAGTTCTCTCCAAGCAGAGGAGAAGTTCTGGGGAGATTAGTTTGATTTGGTAAAGATTTAGGGCAGAGGTAATAAGATTTTATAGATCATGTCCATCCTGCATGGCATGGGAATTACGGGTGCATAGCATTTATTTGCTCAATAGCTTTACCGCTTAGTAAACCCACCCATCCGAAGTGAGTACGGATAAAGCACTTTTTGGTGTAGTACCGTCAGCTTATCAATATCGGCTATCAGCTCCTGTAGTTTTCGATTCCAACCAGGGTAAGTGGCTGTGGCTACAGATGGTGGCAGAGGACTTCCAAAGGCAGGATGGTGAACGTCCCTGGAGGAGGGATTAGAGCCCGGGTGGGGGTTAATCGCATTCAGCACCCAACGGGCTGTGATAAACCCTGTCCCTTGTGTTTTCAGAGGCTGCACAGCGGAGTTCTCCGAGATCTTGAGCGTCAACGTCAGAAAAAGGAGAATATTCGCCTGCTGGAAGAGCAGATTGCGTTGACAAAGCAGCTTATGGAAGAAAGAGAGAAGGCGCGAATGGAAGAAGGGTCCCAGCAGTCCTAGGCACAGACCTGAGTCACCAGGTTTGATGAAAGAAAGACATTTGGAGATCCTTGCTATCTAACTACTTGGAAGCGTTTCAGCAAGCCGAGGTAATCTGTGAAAGACTGTTTCTTTCGTATAGGTTATAATCCCGTCCCAACAGCTATAGGGCGGACACAAAACATTTCTTCTGTCCTCGGTACTTTGACTGTCGAGGCTTGGCTGGCGTGGATGGACTTGTCAACGTGGGGAGGAATAGCTCCTTGTTATGCAAATGCCATCTAGGATGGCTAATAACGTTCACATGAGTGGGCTGCTGAGCCGCCACGATGACGAAGCCACCAGGACCTCCACCTCAGAGGGCCTGGAGGAGGGTGAGGTGGAAGGGGAGACCCTCCTCATCGTCGAGTCCGAGGACCAGGCTTCTGTGGATTTATCGCACGACCAGAGCGGGGACTCTCTGAACAGCGACGAAGGTGACGCGTCCTGGATGGAGGAGATGTCCTATTACTGCGAGAAGTGCCAGAAGTGGATTCCAGCAAGTAAGCCTGCCGGCTGGGTTACGTCTCGCTCGCGTTGCCCCGGTTGTTGCAGTTACGCTGTCCCGCGTACCTGTTTTACGGGGCAGCTCCTTCTTTAGGTGTATCCCATCCCATGTTGGAGGAGAAAGGCTGTCTTGGCATTGCCTGATGCCAGCGGTGCGCGTTACAATCCATGAACTGTACGGGTGTCCGAAGCTGGTATTCCCTGTAAAGAAATGGGACCGGCGTCTTTAATTAGTAGAGAACAAGGGTACGACTTCAGAAACACGCGCGCCCTCCCGAGCCTCGCCGCTGGCCTATTTAGGGGACTTTGGCCAAGCAACTTGGCCCCTGCGCTCACTCGGATAAAGATAATGACCCTCGGTGTAAAGCTCTGGGAGGAAAAGGGCTTTGGGATGGTGTTGCTTTTTCTGTTTTTTTCTGGTCAGTTTGTCACATCTGTGGAGCATATGGCTAAATCTCAACCTTCATGGTTTGCCGGTAATGTGAATTTAAGTTAGCTTTCACAGAAGCGTGTCCAGCCTGTGTCAGCTAGCTCTGGGACGCGTTTGCAGCAAACTGCAGAACTTGATCCCTCTGCTACTGCTGCTTGACATTAGATACATGTTGTTAGCAACCTAACGGACTAGACTATACTTTCTAAATTGTGGATTATTGGATCTATTATTAGATCCAAAAGCTAGATCTGATAATCTAAGCTTAGCTTAGATTGCTAAACACCTTTTGGTTTGGGGGTTTGGTTTTTTTTTTTTGAAATTTTTGGTGTTTTTTTATTTTGTGTTTGTGACTCTTCAGGTGGCACCTGCCTTGCAGATGTGTCAGAGCTGCCCTTTTTGCCATCTTAAAATTTGCCAGAAGTCACAGTGTAGAAATCGCCTCTCGAGGCACGTTAGTGAGTGTTTGGATGTTAATGTGGTGGAACCAGCATCATACTATTAAGGTAGTAAGCAGTTAAAGGGACATATTAACTTGAAATGCATTAATTAAAAAAAAAATGGAGCAGAGTTAAAGGTAGCATGAGAGATCTCATCTTACAGCCCTTGATTTAACACTCAATTTGTTTTATTTTACAAAGATGTTCCTCTCTCTCGTTGCTGTGGAACAAATCCAAAGAACAGAAAAAAGCCAATCACAGAGCAACAGTAACTAGATACAAATGTACAAAGTAAACGAGCTGGAAAAGGGAAATACTGTTCTCTTTGCTAATTGTTCAGTTATATGGATATCAGTTGTCACTTGTGAAAAGCACCAACATGCTCAGACAAATAATCACTTTTTACATTGAATTGCCATGTTGAAATTCTGTCAATCTACTAAGTGTGGGGGGTTTTCCCCCATCAGACACAGGTGCAACTTTAATAGCTAGATTCTGTAATTCATTATGGAAGCAGAGCATCTATTACAAATGCTTGCTCTGGTGTCATTATACAGTAAAAGAGATGTCATACTTTTAGAGAAAGACCTTTTGTGTGTGAATTTTCAGAAATGCCGTAGTCTTAACTGTTTCCCTGTCCTGTGATTTTATTTTTTAATTTTTCATATTTGTGTAAATTAACCCCTGGTGAGTTTAGAAGTTCTGATTCATACGATGTCTTTTTTCTCTGCTGCAGAAACATAGAATTAGAGCCTGTAACTTCAGGTTTTACGGGTGGCTGTATCCCAGCAGATCGCTTTTGTTCAGACAAACTTTTATGCAGGGTTAGCTTTACACAGCAAAAAGTGCTTTGCTGAGTTGGGATCTAATGCATCAACTGCAGTAAAGAAAAAGTGTTTGCTGATAACATTGGGCCGTTCTTTTGGCTCAAGGAAAGCAGATCTTCCCCTGATAGGAGAAATAAATACCTTAAGGCTTCACACCGTGTCTGCTCCAGTGCATCCCGGAGGCTGCTGTAAACAGGGACTGGCAACCTTACTTCAGTAACAATTCATGGACAGGGGAAGAGAGAGCTGTAAAGACATGCAGCAGTGAGTGGGAAGATGACGTGGAAGAGAATGCTTGTATATTCTGGTAGCTTTTGCAGTGGCATACCTTTTTTTAACAGGTCAGCTTTTTTTTTTAAGTAGAGTGGGAAAACAGTTATTTATTGAAGTATATAGGTTATCCTGGGGAGCAAGAAGGAATGAGAAATGCAGCGGAAACAAGGAAATCTTTGGCTTTGTACCTGCTTTCAGATGTTAAGTAGAATGCCCCTTTTCATGCCTGTGCTCTTCAGTTGGTCACTGCTGGAGCTGTGAAAGGAACCTGTGCCTTCCATCGCCGCGAGTTCCGATGCTTCCTGGGAACTGTCTGGCTCTCTGGACTCTGGGAAAAAGGCAAAAAATACTTTTCTGCCTGATGTTGTAGGAAATCGAAATCTCCTTTGCAGCACTTTTTCCTATAAAAGGACTGAGAAATTGATTTTTGCCTATTCATTTTAGGTCAACTGAGAGAACAGCTCAGCTACCTCAAAGGAGATAACTTTTTCAGATTTACTTGCTCTGATTGCTCAGAAGATGGGAAGGAGCAATTTGAACGGCTGAGATTAACATGGCAACAAGTAAGTAAAATGTTTGTGGCAGCAGAGCAACCACAGGACTTTCTAAAATTGTTGTTTGTTGTGTATGTGCTACCTAGAAAAGGAGGATCAGGTATAGGTAACACAGAAACATATGCATGAACTTCAGAAATTAATTATCTACGGATTGCCTGCATATTAGAACTTGGGCATTTGGCAGGTAGATTGAAAGATAATCATACAAACCACATTCCTTTTTTTTCTTCTTTTTTTTTTTTTTCTTCCCCTTATGTTGCTCATGAATTCATGGCTTCGGGCAGGTTTGGAAAAGCAAAATGAATGCAATTTGGCTGCTAGGCATGAACAGTTTTTTGTTTATATGAGCAAATGTAAAACTAGTGAGGTGGCAACATACAAACAGAAAGCTTGCCAGGTCCCTGAACACAAAGCTCCAACCTGACTGCTTACTCATTAGCAGCAGTCCTTGCTGGAATTTGCTATTTCGGTCACTTGCACACCTGAGCAACCAAAATAATTTCCATTATACAGCAACCACCGTATGGGTAGACTGACGTACATCGTCTTGCTCCAAGCAGGGCGCTGGAGGGGCAGGCGGGCGGTGCTGGTTCCCTCGGCATAAACCGAATTTGACCAGGCAGTAGCTGTTGCTCAGCATTAAGTGTTTCCACATGCTGAGCATCGGGCGGTATGCGCGAGGCATCTATTTGCATCCTTTGGGACAGCAGTGGTGTGTTGTCTCATAATAGATCATTTAAAACATCAGTACAGCCAGGTCTCTTCAGAGTGGCATGGGGAAGGGACAGACAAAATCAAAACGGGTGAGGAAGAAAGTTGACTAGTGAAGAGACCATCTCCCTAGGCTTCCAGCAGCCAGAGCTGCTGCTGCTTCTGGGTAAGTCGAATTGAGGGAAGTGGTCAAATCAACTTCTCTGACGTAGGAAAAATGGGGACAGTGATTTCTGGATTTTTTTCAGGGTATGTGGCCTCAACAGATCCTTCTCTTTAGCCAGTTGAGAAGAGAATTGATTTTGAAGTCCTGAGACACTGTCCCACCTGACTTAAAAACCACAAAGTCCTAGATAAATAGTTATCAAATTAAGAGGGGTTGCGAGGCAGAGATAGGGTCCAGGGAACACTAAAGCTGTCTGTATTTCCTCATTTTGGCATCTTCAGCAATGCATTCCAGAAAGCTACGGCCCACTGCGAGGAGACCCAACTCCCTAAGAAAAACACATTTCAGACTTCTCTGACAGTGAAGAACAAGTCCCTATTAGAAGTAGTATCCAACCGAGGCTGTGTGATTGTTGAAAGATGGTCCCAGCCCAGCTGACTTGAGTTGTATTCAAATGAATTGGGTAAATGTAATTAACAGTTGATCACCTAGGATCTACTTACAAAGAGGTGTGATATTTGTCAAACCTGCCCTTTAGTTTAGGTGTGTAATAGGTCAGACTGAATTTGGTTGTGAAACACGAGTGAGCTGTAAATTGATTGTGTTTAATGAAAATCACCTAGAGACAACTTATTTCTTATAGACAAACTTAGTTCTTGCATACCCAGAACAATTAGTAGATATGTAATTTTACAGAGAGTTTACAGTCTGTACAGTTTGAAATGTAACAGTAAGTATCCAGAAAGACCGTTGTCACTACCTTTCTGATGGATCAGATAGTGGGTTTACTTGTGACCATTTTTTTGGAAAGACTTTTTCCCTACCTCCACACTACATTCAGACCCCAGCTGTGATATAATTCATTTCTACAACCACTGCGAAAGCTTGTATCTCAGCATAAACCTGCATGACTAGGCAGCTTGTTATTCCCTTGGGATGGAGAAATCTCTGGGAGAATGTGCATCTAACAATAGAAAGACGAGAACGGGCAGCATGAAAGCAGGAAGAAGATGGATTGCAGAAGTTGCCTGTGAGATGTTGCAAAAATAAGATGTTTATGAGGGAGCAAAGATTTGTGTGTGTGTGGCGGCTGTGGGGGGCAGTTCAGCAGATGAAGCAGAAGGGATTCACTTGTATCCAACACTTTCTGTTCCAGGTTGTCATGCTGGCAATGTACAATTTGTCTCTGGAAGGAACAGGCCGTCAGGGGTACTTCAGATGGAAAGAAGATATTTGTGCTTTTATTGAGAAACACTGGACTTTCTTATTAGGGAACAGGTAAAGACGTGATGCTTCCCTGAGGGTCTGGTTGGTGAGCCAAAGGAATTAAAACCTGTTATACAGGTGGACAAGAATCCTGGTTAATTTGGTGATGTCTCTTTTGAGCCTTACTGGTGAGAACATTGGAGGATTTAATATTGAGAACCTGAATGTGGGCATGAAGGGTACTCTTGAGAAAGAATAAGCATTTCTTAATGGGGGAAAAAACCCCAAAAATGTCACACAAAAGCAATGTAAATGCATATATTTTGGATTATTTCTTATTTTCCTTTAGCTAGCGTATGAACCTGCAAAGCCTTTGAGTCTTTCTAAATAGTCACAACGGATGGGCTAGTCCTGATGTCACTGGGCTTTAAAGAAAAAAAAGAGGTCCAGCAAAGTACCATGTTACTTGGCTATAAAGCTTGCAGGGACCAAGTTCTCCAAAAAGGAAGATTGGGCCTCAGATTGTTTTGGATCTTAATAAAATAGCTTTTACGTAGCAGGCATTACAAACTGCTGAAATGTTTTTCAGTGTGCGTAAAGAAAGAAGCTGCCAGAGGAAGAACCCTTCTCGTAAAGGGCAGCCTTTGCAGCACGACGAGTCATGTGCTGTATAGACGAACGGCACATTTTTTCTGAGCGTGCTGAAGCTGTGTCAACCCCAAATCTCACTGTTAATGCATGCGCTACGGAGGCAGGGAAGGAACTGAGCAAGCCTTCGAAGTTGTAGATTTGATTGACTTCATAGCTTCTATTCTTCCACGGGGATTTCTCTGTTGTAAGATCTGGGCTTTCTCCCTAACCAGCTTTGCTCTTTGGCTTTGCTTTCCTTGCTCGTCTGTCCCTCCTTGCTCTGTTCTCAGAAATGTTAGTATTTGTCCTCTCTGGAGACCACGGGGACTTTGACAGGAAGGCGGCTGATGGCCCAGTGTCCCTTGCCCAGGGAGCCACCACCTCCCAGGGTTCGCTGCTGCCTTTTGAGACCTGCCCTGGCAACTGGGCACTCCTTACTCTTGATTAAAATTCAGGTGAAATGATCACTGGCCTCAGATACAGTCTCCCCACTTTCCTGGACAGGCCACTGATGGAGCAGGGACAGCTGAACCGTATGTGTAGCAGTTCAAGGTGTGCAATGCTTTACTTTCTCGGCATACTAAAATACAGCTTATCCAGACTTAGTCTAACGCTCCGGACTCTGATCTGGGGCACCTGAGTTTAATCCCCCACATTTGAGGGTCAGTACCCCAAGGTGTGTAATTGCAACACTCGGACAGCAGCGAATACCTGCTCGGCCAAGCTCAGCCCGAGTACTGAAGTTTTTGCCAGTGGAGATGTGCAAAGGCGAGAAGGAATCCTGAGGTCCTGTGCAAATACGGGTTTAGACTCTGCACCGTGAACCTAATTCTCCAGTGTCCAAGGGAGTACCTCAGTTACTGGCTACAGGGGCAATTTTTTAAGATTTCTTCTCACTTCTTCCCTAAACGACATCTTAGTTAGCCCTGTGACCAGGAACAAAAAGTGCTCAGATGCCCAGTACGCTGCCCTGCAGAGTGAAAGGCTTAACTGCAGCTCCCTGCCTCCAAGTGGCCAAAAACGCAAAAATAGTTCAGTGAGTGTGGCTGATGGGTACGTTGACTAGTAGGGATCCTCTTCCCCATGCTGCAGGAGAGGTTTGGTGGGAGAAAACCCTAAGCAGAGACAGAGCTCCAGTGTGTATCGCATGCATGCGTCTGTGGGACAAGCATACGTACCCTGTTACCTTGCCACTTCCCACAGCTCTGTTGTCCTCAGTGATTTATTTCTCAGATCCCTAACTGTGCTTCTCTGCAGCGCCTGACAAGGCGGCAGCTCCGGAGGGCAGAGCGGTCGGATCCCAACCCCCTTTGTGAATTCAGCCTTAGGGATCCTGTCCTACAGCTCTGGGCTCGTGCTTTGCTAAATGAAATCTCAAAGTTGTCAAGGCAGGCATTTAAATTAAGTTTGTCTTTCCTTCTGTGTGAAGTGAGACCTTTATCACTACCTTTCCCTTGCCTCTCCCATCCTGTCCTGTTTGCCGTCTTCAGTAATGGAATAGGGCTCTGCAGTGTCAGGTCAACACAGCTATCACTAGGATCCTGTTCCCGTTCTTGTATCGTCAAATCGTTAACGAAGGTAGCAACGTCAGCATTTGAAAGCTGGAGGTTCCAGTGGCAGGGTAGACCTCTCCTCTGTAGGCTCAGCGTATGGCAGCTCATTGACAAAACAAAAATTGCGTTTCGCCATGCTGCATTTGCATGGCATTTATGGAGCCTATGTACGCAGCGCTTTGTGCATTAGAGCCCACCAGTACACCGTAGTTTGCTCTTCAGAGTGGTTGTTTGAGAAGAAATTAATTAATCTTTCACCTCTTTGGGGGGGGGGTAGGGAGTACGTCATCCCCCTGCATCAGTGCCAGTGGCAGGACCACTCTGCCTTTTCCACCCTGATGGAGGGAGGAGGCTTCAGGATGAAAATCCAGCTGTTGAATGGGGACCTAATGCTTGTTTTCCCCTCGCCCACCATAGGAAAAAGACCTCAACATGGTGGAGCACAGTTGCTGGCTGTCTCTCTGTGGGAAGCCCCTTGTTTTTCCGCTCAGGGGCACAGGAATTTGGAGAACCGGGATGGTGGAAACTGGTTCATAATAAACCCCCAACAATGAAACCTGAAGGAGAGAAGCTGTCTGCGTCTGCACTAAAGGCAAAAGGTAACTCTTTCCCCAGTGGTGTGTAGGTTCCTAGTTGGGCCAGAGCTGGAAGACGTGAGAGGAGTTTACTTAAAACCACGTGTTTGTGTGCATGGACAGTTTCTTAGTTTTGCTCTGCTGTAATGGTTGACTTAAGAGGACTGCGGTGCATACACTGTAGCGTGAGAAGCCTGTTTTATTTTAGTACCTTTTTGCATTGTGCTAACTGATTTAAAGACTTTTGAGATTTTTGCAGGGTTTTTTTTTTAGCTGAAATCTACAATTTCGCTGCTCCTCTTTACCCTGGGGAGGGTGTTTTATCTTTTGTCACTAGATGCAAATTCCCTTCTGTGCAGAGGAGCAAGACTGGGGCTTCAATGAGGCTTTAGTGGTGCATTGGCTTTACGCTACATGGCCCAGAGTGCATTTCTTGTATATATTGAAAACACATCGTCTAAGATTTGTAGTCGATGTGTTTTTGTGACCGTATAGTATGTATCCGGTGACTGCAGGAGCCCAGTGTCTGTTAGGATAAGTAAACTACTTCTTTAGCAGCTTCAAAGCCACCTCTGGATCCCATCATTACTGTGGAAGGACTCAGGAAGCGAGTAAGCCGCAATCCGGTCGAATCAGCCATGGAGCTGAAGGAGAAGAGATCTCGCACTCAAGAAGCCAAGGATATTCGGAGAGCCCAGAAGGAGGCAGCCGGCTTCCTGGACCGGAGTACTTCCTCCACTCCCGTTAAATTCACCAGTCGAGGCCGTCGTCCCGATATCGTCCTTGAGAAAGGAGAGGTGATCGACTTCTCCTCCTTGAGCTCTTCAGATCGTACTCCTCTGACTAGCCCTTCTCCTTCCCCATCGCTGGACTTCTCTGCTCCTGGCACTCCAGCCTCGCATTCAGCTACTCCCAGCCTTCTCTCAGAAGCAGATCTCATCCCAGATGTCATGCCACCACAGGCTCTGTTTCATGGTAAGAGACGCCACGTATTTGTTTAATAATGAGCCGCACGTAGTTGTCTAGGAAGATGTTAAAAAAAAACCTCCCAATGAGCTGCACGGTCTTTTCAAGATCAGAGGGAAAGTAACCGGTAATCTGTTTGTCTTAGTTACATGTAAGTCTTGATTAATTTTCCATAGTTGTATAGCCAGCTTCTAAGGGCAGAAGAAGCCACCGTTATCATCTTCTGAGGGATCCTGAATAAACAGTGGGTAGAAGATTTCACCTAGCAACTGCTGCACCACTCTGCATAAGCATTTCACTGCAACACAGATTACGCTGTTAGATAGCAATTCTAATTTTGTCTTGAATGTTTTTAAATGGAGGAAATTTTATTCTCATGGTAATGTTCCACTAGTTTTGTAATTTTGAACACGCCGATTAACAGATGCTAGATTTCAGTCAGGTTGCAAAGTAGTGATGCAGGCTGAATGCTGTTAGTTCCTTAAGAAGCCAGACCTCAATCTAATTGGTAAAGTAGAGAATAAAGTAATTCTTGATGGAAAGAAGAATAGTCAGGTTCTGTAGGGGGACAAATCCTGTGCTTCTGTAACTCCTAATTGTTCCCTCAGATTAAACAGAACTTCTCCAGGGTATGCTAGCTGAAGATATAGCTCACCAGCTTGACCATCTGATCCCCAGTCTTCAGGAATTTTCAACAATTTCACATTTGTCAAAGGGCATGAGCTTGCAGCTCAGGAGTGCTATGTTTTCAGCTGCCAAACTGCAAGACACCTTAGGAGCAGGATTGATTCTGTGTCCTGAAATTGGACTCCTTATGGTGTCTCCTGTCCAAAATCAGGAGGTCCAGAAGTATATAGAAAATGGAGTGTGTGGGGTAAACCCACATGATTTCTCCTTAGCAGAAAAGTCCTGTGACAACCCTTTTTGAAATGGGGCTTTGATGCTGACATTGTTTTCCTCTGGATTATTTTGATCTGTTGAACAGATGATGAGGAGATGGAAGGAGATGGAGTCATCGACCCAGGAATAGAGTACGTGCCCCCTCCCAGTGGGACAGCCGGTGCCGGCACTGTGATAGCAAGTAGAAAAAAAGTGAAGACAGCTGAGCAGATCAAGCAAGAGGTGGAGAGTGAAGAAGAAAAAACAGAAAGGATGGAAGGTGACAGTGAAGATCCTGAAGAGTCAAACGCATCACTGCAGGTGAGGGGGCGAGACAAGAGGAAGCCACAGCTGGAGAAGGATGCTAAACCCAGAGCTCCCAAGCACACCTCTGTTAGCATCTATGAGGAAAAGCTGCTGCTGAAGCGACTGGAAGCCTGTCCCAATGCCATGAGCATGACCCCAGAGGCCCGGAGACTGAGGCGCAAGCTGATAGTCAGGCAGGCCAAGAGGGAAAGAGGACTGCCGCTCTTTGACTTGGACCAAGTTGTGAACGCTGCACTGCTCTTGGTTGATGGGATTTACGGAGCCAAAGAAGGAGGTGTTTCCAGGTCCCCAGCGGGGCAAGCGACGTACAGAACTACTAGCCAGGACTTCAGGATCTTGGACAGATACCAGGTGAGTGTCTCCAAATCTAAGTGAGCTTTTGGCGCTGGTTATTTTAGAGCTTTTGCTGCAAACAGCGGTGTCACCTTCAGGTTATCTGACTCCCAAAGTGAGAAGGATTATGTGAACAAGACTCATTTTGACTTGGGGCTGTGTCCCCACCAATGCTCTCGCAAGCCCCTTTCTTCTTGGGACATGCTCGTACAGCGCAGCTGTCTGTCGGTGTCAGCAACACAAATGTTTATGTATTTGTACTCCAGCCCTGCCCAAACACTGAAGGTGGATGCCAGGAAGTACCCAAATAGGCGGTTGCTCTTTCATGCTATGTAGGAGGGAGATCACCTGCAGTGCTTTTCTGAGCGATGTGTGCAGCTCGTCGGTTTGGGTGCTAAATCTGAGAGCGCACAGCAGAGTCCTCTGCGGTGGGACTGTCATGCTGTGGGTCCAGTCCGTCCTGTCCCATTGAAAGGCCCTTGTTCTCCCTCTGTTGACGTGATTCTCCTGTGTTAAGTCATTGACTAATCCTCCTGAAATGTTCTGCGTTTTTTTGTACACGTAGACGATGCTGCCTGCCATGAAGGGATATCGACAGCAGACAACGAAGTTTCTGTATCGACTGGTAGGCTCAGAAGACCTGCTGACAGACCACAGTATTGTCAGTCCTTACACATCCCGTGTCCTGAAACCTTACATCAGGTACAGATGGTCAGAGGTTGAATTTGCTCTTGGCTTTTGAACCGACAGCCCACGGAGAGGACACCTTTCCTGGGCAGTGCTCCTCACTCATCCTTGAAGTACAACCCAGTATACTATGGTAGGGCTGAAAGGATAGTGTTTTATTTAGCCGAGTAGTTAAACTGGCTCTGCATTGGGAAGGGGAATCTCCAAGGGGAATCACCGTAGTCATTCAATGCAAATTGCACCTGCTTTTGGGTCAGAACCATGATTTCCTTGCCTCTGCTGTAAGGACAGGCTGGCTTGGTGTGCTGCTGCTCCGGGAAGTGCCCTGGCCTCCGACACAAGGGTGTTTTTGCTGAGCTGGGTGCTGTTTTCCCACATGAATGGAAGAGACTGTTCTTTTGTTCCAAGTTGAGCATGTCAGAAAATATTTCATGGGCAGTACCCATTCAGCTGTAGTGGCAGTTATTGTTGCTCACTTGCTTTTTGTGTTTGCTTTTCATGTTACTGGCAGGCGCGATTATGAGACAAAGCCCCCAAAACTCAGGCTGCTGGCAGAAATCCGGGCGTATCCGCACAGGAATGATCTCAACTGGAAGGCTGAGCCAGAAGCACCCGTTGATTACTGCTATGTTCGCCCTAATCACATCCCCACTATAAACTCCATGTGCCACGAATTCTTCTGGCCTGGTAAGATTCCTTCAACGCTTGGTTTTCTAAGAAGGAAGTGGTTTTGTTCAGAAAAAATATTCTTGGGCCAAATTTTTCTTCAGTTGGTGTCTGGCTCGGTTCTTAGAAAACCATTATCTGATGTCATAGGAATGCAGCTGAGATGGAGACATGGGTTTGGTGTCTTTGTCTTTTGAGATCATTTAGAACTGGGCAATTAGGCCCTAATTAGCACAGCACTTAAAGAAATAGGTTGTTTTGGGTAACACCATTGATGCCAATAGGAGTAGTCAGTTACTAAAATTAAGCGTCCAATGAAACGTTTTGCAGAATCAGGGGCTGAAGTAGACAGTTTTATGCCAGAGTTCTACTGCTCATTAGCTTCATGAGAAAGTTTCTTCCTAGCAGCCATAAGCTGGATATGTTGTTGGAGTGAAGTCTCGGAATCGCACTTACAACTCCAAGCTTCACTGCGATGTCCTTTATTTCTTCAAGCCTCAGTATCTGCAAGGTATGGGAAAGCTTGGGTATCGATTTTTCTGTGTAATTTCTTGAACTGTAGGCTCTTTGGCGACAGTGGCTGCCCTTTATGGGGACAGTTATGAGCCTGTAGTCTTTAGTTCTTCTGAAATAATAATAGTGATGTTCATCTACTGCATGGATCAGCTTCTGATCAGCAAACAACGCGGCAGACAAATTTAGAAAAGTACAGTACAAACAGTACACACCTTAATTCCAAGTAACTGTTTGCTTTACGTTTTGATTTGCAGATAGTGATTCAACAGGGTTTCTAGTTCAGCAGCGCTCATACGCTGCAGTCAGGATCGGAGCTCTTTGTGCTACTCATTGTCCAAATTGTACAATTCAGGGGGAGATAACGTGGCATATCTTCCCTTTCACAAGCTGTTTTGGAGCTCTTGAGAGACACTTGCAATCCCAACAGAGGTTGAACCTCTTTGTCATAGTCTTTCCTCTTCTGATAACGCATTTGAAGTTCTGGCCAAGTTGGGTCGCACCTTCATTAAGTTCTTCAGGACTCACCCTGTTTTATTTAATGTAAGGAGCGTGGGTGTGTTCCACCCGACTGTGAACTGCTCATCATTAAATCAGAAAGCTGACACTCCCATCAGTCCCCACACAGGAATCAAAATCTCTTCCATGGTGTAAATTTTCTGAGGCTGGGATTATATGATGCATTGCATCTTGATTCTGTTTAGCAGGAGAGGTAAGTGAGGAGGTGGTACTTCAGGAGATGATAAAGCATGGTGTCTCTGTGGATGCAAAGAGTTTAGCTTCACAACGGGCTGGTACAACAGAGGAAGGGGTGGGATACGCAGCTGGGAGGGCATCATTAAGCTAGCACCCTTGTTCAGAGAAATGGCTGTAATTCCGCCTAAGTTTAGGCATCCGAAGCACGTGTGCTTGGGGAGTGCTGTCGTCAGTAAATGACATCTTAGGTGTGCTCAGTTGCCTTCTAATAGCGATGCTCTCATTGACTGAATTCTCAAGTTTTAGGCGCTTCACCAGGTGGGGTGAGCGCAGGCCTTAGTTCTTCCGCCTCCCCAGATCCTTCCCGTCAGAGCTCTTCTTGTTTCTCACAAGGCAGAAACAAGTTTGCAGGTAGTTACCGCAAATGAGCTGATGTGAAGCAAGATTCCCCCTTGTCTCTCACGGTATCTTGTGCCTTCATGCCCTAACGGGAAACATCTCCTGAGCAGACGAGTGGTAAACCATACTGAGCTAAGCATCTTCCTACAGGAATAACTGCGTGCTGAGGGGACGGCACCATTTCATAGACGCCAGTGTGCTCAGGGCAATGTAGCGTTCCTGTACAGACACGCTGTAAGGCACTTCACAGTCAACTGCAGCCTTGAGATAATTAACGCGGCTCCCTATTGCCAATCGATTCCTCCCACGTCTTACTCCACCCAGCTTACTCTCGAGCAAGAAAATAATTCACCCGCTTATTTGTGCCTGGTGCCTTATGAAGTCTTGCATCTCATCAAGAGTGATAAACGTTACTGGAAAACATACTCTGCTATTTTGTTACGCCACGGTCCAAATATATCTGCGATTGCCAATTTGAGGCTGAAACTAACATTTATGGCACAGCTCCGCTATGCCTTGCACCTCATTTAGGGCCTGTCCACACAAATTACCAAGCAGCCTTTTGTGCCTTGAACTGCACTGCTTGGCCCTAACTTGCTGTGTGGGTGCTCTTAGGCTGGAGCAGCAATGTGATTAGGCGAGGTAACAAACTCCGCTCGCAAGTCGCCAGCCTCAGGTGTTTCTGTCCAGCCTCTGACTCACAGAAGCACCACTGCCCGAGAGCCTGCTTCGCGCCCCAAATGAGGGAATTTGCATGCTAAAAGCAAATGTTTTGATAGTGTTGAAAGCTGCGGTTGGGTTCACAGTGCAACTCCGCAAAGAGCGTGCTGAGTGAGCAGGAGCTGAAGGCCAGGTAGAGAAAAGAGATAGGAACCCTTGGCAGGTAATGCTACTAAAGCTGAAGCCCAGTTTCACGTCTGCTGTGTCTGGAGAGAGTTTGCGGGAAGAACGGGATGGTTCACCCGGACTATCAGGCTGATAGACTCCAAACCACCCCCTTTGCTCGTCTGCAGCCAGGTCCTGGGCATTTGCTGACTGGAATGGGAATGGTGTACGCCAACCTGGTGCTGGCCCTGCCCGGGTGAAATGAAGCAGCAAACCCTTATCCATTAACGTCACTGCAGCCCTTAGGAGCCCCGGGCAAGGGGCGCAAACTTACTAGGACCCAATCCAGCAAACAATTGCACGTGCATATTTAGAACTGGGTCCTTAGCAGAGTCTGCTGATATGGCTCAGAGTAGAAACCATGGAAAGATTAGTTGGGTGCTGAGATCATGTGATTTTTTTTTTTTTTTTAAACCACCTTGGTTTAGAGAACATGCTTTTTGAGTTTTAGTTTCATCCTCCAGTCATTTGGGAAGAAATCAGCTTTGTTAATTTCTCTGTGCAAGAATCCCCACTACTAAGAAGGTCTCATTTTGTCTGTGTGTTTTGTTGAAGCATCTTTCGATATCGGAGCTTTGAAATACAGGTAAAAGGAAGGTATCAAGTGAGTGTTTCTAAAAGGCCTTAAACCCCTGAATTTCCGTGCAAGCGTGACACTTTTCTTTTGGTTTGCAATGCTTTCAACTGCTGTTTCTCTCTTTCTCCGTAGGAATCGATTTGTCAGAATGCCTGCAGTACCCAGACTTCAGCGTTGTCGTCCTTTACAAGAAAGTTATCATTGCCTTTGGCTTTATGGTGCCAGACGTGAAGTACAATGAAGCTTACATCTCTTTCCTGTTAGTTCACCCTGAGTGGAGAAGAGCTGGGATTGCAACCTTCATGATTTACCATCTTATCCAGGTAATGAAAAAGTCCCATGTCTCTGCTAAAGAACCAGCTGTCCCTTCCTCCTTGTGTGTACACACGCAAATATTAGAGAGTAAGTAGTGTTGTGTTCTTTCCTTCTGGCTCTTTCCCCTTGCCCTTTCTCTGTTTACACACCTGCACAGATTGTCAGCAGCCTGTGTGAACATTTATGGGGGGAAATAACCTCAAAAGCAGAAACTAAAATGTATTTAGAACAATAACCATCCTGGTCAGGTCCTCAGAATTAGTGAGATGCTATAGACTTAAACTGTTCTGGGATTAACTTTGTGTTCCTCAGTGGTCAGTAGTTCACATAACAGTAATACTGTAAATTTGGGGTTTAAAGGAGAAAGTGAGAGAATAGTGGGGAGGTTCAGTTAGAATCTATTGCAGCTTTCTTGGCTACCCCTGGAGGTTTATTCTGTGACCAAGGTCATTGCATTAAATCACTTTCTGATCTTAATCATTCTCTTTCACTTTTAATACTCTGGTTCAAATCCAGCTGAGTTGAAGATAAAGAATAAGTGTTTGCAACCGCATTCAAATTTGTTCAAACTAGCTTGTACTGGGCTTTGTTCCACAGGGACACTTGGGAAAATTAATCTGAGCTAACTAAACGGGTGGTATTAAAGTAGTTAAACTTCATGAAATCTCTGAATGAATACTGTTGTTCAGGTGGCCTTAATTCCATTCACTTTCTTGAATTAAATTGCAGGAAAGCCAGCTTAATTTTGAGTAAGGATGCAGACAGATGTCCTTTTCAGACCCCAACTGTGCCTCTTCAGGGCCCACAGTTTTACCACTCCCTGAACTCTCTTGGCAGAGCTGCCGGTGTGAAACATTCCTTAACTTGTTTTAGTCGAGATGAGCTGCACTAGCAAAAACTCGCCATTGAAACTGTTTTTCCTCATACTCATTTGGCTGAAGAGAGGTAGGGAGTGCTGGCAGAGCCTTGGGAACAGTGATCTGTACCTCGGAAAAGCAGTTTCCACTGAGAGTAGCTCTTCTGGGCCACCCGAGAGTAACTCTCCTACCTACACAGCTCTCTGCAGTGTCCACCTCTCTTTGCTCTACGTGTTAACACAGGCCACTAACCAATCTACTTTAAATTCACCCCTTACAATTCCCAAGCATCTCTGTGTAAAGTGTTTAAGTAAATTGCCCTCAACTGTAGACTGTTGATGTGCGATGTCAACACCTAGTGAGAACAGGCGCGAGCGATGCGCCAAGGTTTGCAGGGATCCAGCAGCTGGACTCGTGTCTCTCCAGCAGAGCTGGGAGGTATTGGCAAGTCAGCTGTAGAAAAGGATCCCAGCGTTTTGTAGAATGTATCACAGCCAATTAACCTAATTCTGCTTGCAGATAGACTAGCATAAAATTAGCATGTTGAGAAGAGCCAGGCAGGATAGAGGCTGATTAGGTTCACTAGCAATGAGAGATCACCATTGTACATTCGGCTCGCATTAGATTTATTTTTCCATTGCTGACTATTTGTGAGTGGTAGGAGGCATTTAGTCATGTAGGAGAAGAAATGGTGGTTGTGACTTTTTGTTCCTCAATCGCGAGATTGTGTGCTGCTTTGTAGCCTGCTTGGGCTGACACCGGGGTCTGCTCTCTGTAGCTAGAGCCACTTTCATACACTGTTTGGATAAAGGGTAATTCTCTGTCTCTTGGATCAGAGTGCTGAGTTTGGGGATGAATTCTTGGGAACAGCATAATCTAACAGAAAATGTGTTGATGCAAATGGTGCCTCGATGCTGGGATTGTTGTCAGAAGTTACCCTCTAATGCGTCTGGCCCAGAGGACCAAACTGCATCTTCTTAATGATCTCATTCCAACTACCTTTTCCCCAAAATGGCTCCTGATTTTATCCCCCCCCCGCTTAAATCCCTGTGAGAGCTTTCCCTTTGAATGACCTACCTTGGAAATTTCCTAAAGGGTGTTATTGTTCCCACTTAGAGTTACAATACATTCAATATATATAGAATGCTATTAAAACACAAGATGAAAGCAGGAAAAAATTATTATATCGGCATCTTTATCAGAGTGCTGCTGGTTAGAATAATCTGGGATCTTTAAAGTAACTTCAGCCATGCCATTTGCTGTCTGAACTGAATTCCCTGCCTTCTCAGGAGGCGAGTGCTGTGCCCTGAAGGATGGGAGAGGAGGTGGGTGGGATAGACAGGAATTCCAGCGTGACAGCCCAGAGGTGCGCTGGGGCTGCTTGCGCGGTCCCAGAGAGCTCAGCTCTGTTTGCTGATGGGGAGGAGCACGGCGCCTGATCCTCTGGCATGTTTTGTCTTTTCTTCAGGCCATTGTTAATAAGTATTTGAGATCAGTGCTGTATACCGAGATTATTTTTAATTAACAATTACTTAGCAATTGACAAAGGAAAGCTGACAAATTATAATCCAAAACCTGCTTTCATTGTCAGAGAGTCCACGTTTCCCAGAAACAAAGGCTTAGAGGAACAGCAGCGCTCCCTTTGCCTTTCAGCTGTTGCTATGTGTGGTAACTTCTGTGTCGAGGCCTGTGATTTTCTCACATTTCCTCAGTAACTTAAATACTTGAACTGATGAAGCTCTTCACCTCCGCATTCCCCCAGAGGCTGTCTCATTCTCATGCTCTGATTCTTTTTTTTTTTCCCCCCTCCCTTGGCAGACCTGCATGGGCAAAGACGTAACCCTTCACGTCTCTGCAAGCAACCCTGCTATGCTGCTCTACCAAAAATTTGGATTTAAGACTGAAGAATACATTTTGGATTTTTATGACAAATACTATCCCTTGGACAGCAAGGAGTGCAAGCACGCATTCTTTCTCAGGCTGCGGCGCTGATCCGTCCGAGCTGTCTGGGGGTCTGTGAAAAGCCCAATCAGTCAAGCAAAGAACTACCACAGCTTTCAGCGGAGGACGTTGGCTGCCACATGAGAGCTGGAACACACCAACGCCTTTATTCCTAGGACTTTGAATATCAACAGTGCTATGTTGTGTGCTGAAAGTGCAATCCAAGAGGACTGATTCCTACCCTCCAAGGGGAGAGGCCTGGAAATGCCAAGTGGGACATGCTGAAACCACTGGAAGACTGAAATTCTTTATGGGGAGTTTTCCTGCCACTGTTACTTTGGAGAGCCTCATTGAGAAACAAACAAACAAACCCCCCCCCCCCCCCAATACTTGTCACTTCAGAGGGGGCCCATGGATTTCAGACTTCAAAACCTATCCAGGAAAAGTCGCGGGTTTTTTGTTTCTCTTTTTGTTTATGGGAAATGAATGTCTAAACTTAAATCATCCACAGTGTTTCTGTGATTTGATTGCTTTGTTAGGAACCATGTCTTGAATCTATGAAGAGAAATAAGATATTGGTGCATCTAGCTGGATGCTAACTTCAGGAAAGCTCTACACATGCCAGAACAGCAATACTGGAGCCATGTTTTAGGAATAATGAAGAGCGTGTGAACTCATGTGATCCCGAATGGAAGGCTCAGAGGAGATGTCTTTTCTTCTGCTCCTTCCCTACTGCCTTCCTTTCCCCTCGTTGACCCTGTGCTTAGTGTGAAGTTCTTGTAGTGCGCAGTGTTTTGTGTTCAGGAACAAGATGTCAAGCGGGTTTGTAGCTAGGCGAGGTAGGACACAACAGCTGCCAAATCAGCTCTTTGAAATCTTACAACCTATCTGCCAGTTGTTGATGCTGCAGATCAGCCCTTTGGGCACACCTCTAACCACAGAGCCAGCCTCGCAGGCTCCGGCATCCACCCCCTCCTGCTACAGACACTCTGGCTAAAAGAAACCCAGAACAAAAAGTCAGTGGTGATGTTTGAAATGCTCTGCTTTATAGAAGCAATCTGTTTGGAGCTCGGAGGGAGGAGAGCGTAGATGTGGGCCAGTTCCAGTTCTTGAAAGCATCTAGGCTGTGATTTCATGGCTCTATGTGTAAGTAAAGAGGAGAGCAAAGAATAAATAGAAATAATCAAGAATTAAAAAAATACAAACCCCAGACAGTTTCTGTGGTAGTGGGGTCTAGTCCTTTTACACAGTTTAGCAGCTTTGCTCTCTCCCTGACTTTTATTGCAGATGAACAGTAAGTTGGCAGTTTGCTCTGCTGCCTGACCAAAGGTCAGTCCATGCATTTTAAATACGAACCACATCCACTGTGCTGTTCCTTTCACATCAAGCCCCACAGAGAGCTACACAACAAATGTGACTTCTTTGTTCTTAATCCACCATGTATACCTGTTGGGTACCTGGCTATAGTAGTAGTTGCCTTAATGGAGTCTTCATTTTGGTAACAGCAGAGCGATGGACACAAAGTATGTTTTTGCGTAGCCAATGTATATTGTCACCGAAACAAAAATGGTGTTAGTGGGAGGGAAAAAGAACCCATCCAAGTGTTGTGTGCCCTAACATCCATGCACATTTCCGCCTGCTTTATGACTATGTGAAAATTTTCGATGTTACTGATGTTATGAGTTAGCTGTACTTGGAAGGAAAAAGTATCTGTCTTTATGAATGGAATTAAATCCCTTCCCTTGGAAAAGCCTACCTGTAGTCATACTGTTTGTTAAGCTGCCTCTCCATCATCTTATTTCATTGAAATCTAGCAAACTCAAGGCTGATAGAGGGTGCAAAGCGTGTGTGTGGGCAGTGGAGCAAGGCAAGAAACTCCTTTATTTTTCTACTGGGCATCCACACAGAAGCTGCACACATGCAGGCCCCAGCAGGCTTTGTCCTTGAAGGTGACTGTGAAGATTTTGAGGAGCTGCTTGTTCTGTGCTTACGCCTCCGTGGCTTTGCCCCTCAGAGGGAGGATGCCAAGTGAAGAAGGTGTTAGAACTGCCCTGGGATTTCTGCTGTGCTACAGACCGCTTGTTTTATCCAGGTGGTTCATTTACCCCCAGATCCTTGAAGGCAATGAAGTGCCTTTGAGCCTTTGCACCTCAGCCATTTTGGATCTGTCTCTCACCTGCAAAAAGTACAAATACCAACATTTGCCTCCTTCAGGGAGACTGGTAAGAATGAGTTCGTTAAAGGTTACAGGGGGTGGGGGATGGAGATCAATATTGCTGTTCTGCAGGCTGCAGAAACACAAAATCACTTTGCAACTTCACAGGTCCACCAGCGTTTAAGTGGGCATGGTTTGTTTCTTGCTAATTTGCCCATATTTATTGGAAAATCAGGTAGTTAACTGCTAGACCTGTTATATACCACACTCCCAGGACTATAGGCTTAAGTTTTGATCCCTTGGTATTATCTTACGTGGAGGACACTCCACACCCTGTTCCTTAGTGTTGCCTGTGAAAATCTGGCATTGGCTTTGAACTGCTTTCCATGAGAACTTTCCCTGTTGATCCTAACGGCTTTGGTGAGAACAGGGTGCAAGCGTGGCTGGCTCAGGGATCGCTTTGTTGGTGGTCTGGGCAAAGATGAATAGCCGTAACTCTGTGACTTGCAAAGGGATCCCAGCAAACCAGATCTGAAGCACACTGGTGAAGCCTGCAGTACCTGTGCATTATTTCCTCTTGGCAACTCAAGCTGTCTGTAAGAGACAGTTTCTTTTACTCTGCTGGCTATATGGGTGAGCACTGAGCATGGGGCACTGTTTGGTGAGCAGAAATTCACCCCCCACTTTCAGCAAGAGTCTTCTGAGGACAGGAGGTTGAGGCCAGCCTTGTAACAGGCACTGTGTGAAGTCAGGTGTGCAATCTGATAGGGGCTGGCAGCCCTGGGGAAACATGCCAGGGTTGCCACGGCGCTCTGCCTGCCCTCACTAGGTCACCACCAGAATTAGGCAGCCTTTGGAGTGGCTATAAAATAGCTGCTGCAGCTCCATCTCTCTTTTTGTGGCCGCACAGGGACCACTACCAGCCTCCTCTCAGGAGAACGTTTCCTCCCCAAAATGTTGAATAATGAGAAGCCCGAATGGCTCGTAGCAGCTTAAGGCCACTGCTTGAATTGTCACACACAGCTGGCTTTCTCTGCAACGGATGAGGCTCTTCCGAGGCACGCGATGAAACAAACCGTGCTCTTAGCCCTCAGTTTCTCTGCTCTTTGTGCCTCGGAGACCAGCGTGATGAGTTACGTTAGCTGTGATTAAAAAGCCAGCATCTACCCCGCTTAATGACACAATTACTCCACGCTTCCCTGAGCTGTGCAGTGACTGTAGCAGTAATTGCGGTTGCCAAACGCACCTCGGTTTAACAGAACAAAGTTTTCCTGGAGAATAAAGGTGGAACCTCACCCTTTCTTAATAGGGCAGCAAAGCCCAAACCTTTCCACATGCTTGATACCTCACAACCAGGAAGCTGCCCACTGTGGTCAGCTTATCATGCCTGTTGATCTACAGTAGCTGAGCTGGGTAAACACTGGGATCATTCTGCATAGTAGTCCGTAATGTCGTAGAAGTAATACTTTGCAGTTTACTTTGCAAGACAAGTCTCTTTCCTGAGAGTCCTGATGTTGCACACGTATGTGCCAAATGCTTCTTTTCACATTTCAGATCCAGCCTGGGGGAAGAAGCAGAAGTCTGCTTGGTCCATTCACTGCCACCTACAGTGTGAGGATGTGCTTCTTTGCAGACCCACCTGCTTGTGATGATAAGCTCTTAGCAAGTGGTCGAGCTAAGCCGCCTTTATCCCTCTGTCTCTGACTACTTTGCTTACATCAGCTTGCTCCAGGAGGTAACCTGGTGCACGGGGTTGCTTCCCTCTAACCCTTGTGTTTTTTCTGGAGGAGACTCTCTCTCAGCAAACACTGCCTGCCGCATCAGACAGTGCAGGAAACCGAGCCCCTGCCGCTGTGATGGATGCGTAGCCAGTTCTTCTCCGCAAAACCAGCTGCCTCCTGCCCCTGCGGCAGCAAGCCAGACTGCCAGGTCCCGCTTCCTTCTCCAGGCAGCGTTAGTCAGGCAGAGACGGTGAGTTCAGCTGCTCCTGCTGCCTGCGGGAAGGGAAGGGAAGGGCAGCCGCCTGTGGCAAGAACAGGCGGCCACTGCCACAGAGCAGTGGGAGCGTATCTGCGCGGGTCCTGCCTCGACAGGACCCTTCCCACTGTGCTTCTCTACCAGCTCTTGTCAACAACGGAAACCCGCGGCACCTTCTTATGGGTGTAATTAAAAAAAAAAAAAAAGGTCGTGCTGGCAAACTTGTCCTCCTTCCCCTTGGGTTTGCGCTGGAGGCTTTCCTGCTGGCTCAGGCCCTGTGTCAGACTCCTTGGGAATGACAAGGGTGCTTCTCGCCTGGCCATGCCAGCTCTGCTGTGGTGGTGTGTGGCGGCGGGGCTCGGCCCCCCTTCTTCACAGGGGATGCCGAGATGCGGGGTTGGCACATCAGACCCGGGTCTGGTGGAGGCCCTTAAGGCCCAGAGGGAGATTTGGGTTGGCGCCGTGGTTCTCACACAAAACCTGCGGCTCACGGCTGCTGGGTTGGGGATGGCTGACGCTGTGCCGGCCCCATGGACACGGGGGGGGTCCTGCCCTCCTCCCAGCCACGGTACCGACCGCCGGGGCCTTCCCGAAGCACCGGCTTCCCCGGGAGGGGCAGAGCCGGTCCCGGTGTACCGGCAGCGGGACTACAACTCCCGTCAGCCCTCGCGGCCGCCCACGCTCCCGCCCTGCCTTTCGCGCCTCAACCGCCTCCGTTTGAACCTGGAGCCATGGCGGCTAACGCGGAGGGGGAGGCGGCGGCGTTGCCCGAGGAATGGCGGCTTTACCTCGTCCCCACCCGCGCCGCTACCTTCCGTAACTGGCCCTTCACCGAAGGTTGCGCCTGTACCCCCGAGAGGGTGAGCCCGGCGGGGTTAGCGGGACCCGGGTGGAGCGGGGCCGGGGTCGGGGCCGGGCGCTGACTGACCGACCCTCTCTCTCTGCCCGCAGATGGCGGCGGCGGGTTTCGTGCACTGCCCCAGCGAGAACGGCCCCGACGTGGCGCAGTGTTTCTTCTGCTTCAAGGAGCTGGAGGGTTGGGAGCCCGACGACGACCCCCTGTGAGTAGCAGCGGGGGGGGATTTGCCCCCGGCTCCCTGCCCCGGCAGCTCCGCGCCGGCCGCGTCTTGCGTGCGTGTGTCGTGTTGTGAGCTGCTTTTCTTTCTTTTTTTAAATTTCGCTCCTTTTCAGGGAGGAACACCAAAAACACTCTGCGGGCTGTGCGTTTCTTTCCCTTCAGAAAGATCCTACTCGCCTGACGCTACAGGAGTTCCTAAAGCTGGACAAAGAACGAATGAAAAATGCAATTGTACGTACGCGTCGGCATCGTGATGTTTTTCTACCCCCCCCGTGACCGTGGAAGAGTTATTTAGTTTCGAGTCTTGGGACTGTTTAGCTGGCCCCTTGGTTCTTTACCGCAGTGCTGCCAAAGTGGTTTGTTGCATCCTGACTCGTACTGGATCAGATGGCATGTCCCGTCCTGGTTCTCAGCCTTTGCCTTTTGGGAGACGTAGCCCACTTTCCCCTTGAAGCTGAATGATGCTTAACTTAGTGGTAGACAGTAATGTATTGTTTTTATTCTTTACAGAAAAAAGAAATTTCTCAGAAGGTGACCGAGGTTGAAGATGCAGCCAAGAGCGTGCGTCGTGAAATAGAGAATCTGGTCTCCTAGGCTACTGTAGCTTCTCCCTTGCCGGTGACATCTGTCTTGTATGTGTGCTTTGGCACTGCCACTTTGACTGAATGGCTGGCTGTGTTTCCCGAGACTTCTTTCAGAATGCCCGTCTCCGTGAGAAGCAGACCGAATTCTCCTTCACTCACCTGAGTCTGTCTGGGAAGTAGCTGGGGTTTGATGCACTGCGTACGTAATCTTTTTCTGCAGGGATTCTGCTGTTCTTCCTGTTGGTTTAATTAAGGATTACTACTTGTGGTTTTATTTGGTCTGTTTTTTTTTTTAAGCCCAGCTGTTTCCATTATGGAGATGCTGGTAGCTCTGGTGCTAAAACTTGTGTTTCTTGCAAGAGCTGGCAGGCACTTCCATTTTTATACTGAATATACCAGTGCTTTTGGATACTTTTGGAAACAAAAAGGAGAAGGAGTTTTAAATCTCCTTCAGGGATTTAGGATTGTGGCTAATAATGTCCAATTACACCAAATCTTAGTGTGCCTGGTATCTTTGTAAACTTCTATTTTTAGTTGGCTGCTGCCTCAAGTTGATGCGTTTATAAATAAAAGTTGAAGGCAAAAAAGCAAAGTGATTTTACTCAGTTTTCTGGAGGAAAAGAATCTGACCTTTAATGCAATGAGATGCACTGAATGCAGTTTTAACTTCAAAGTGGAAAATAAGCTAATCAAAGTACAGCTTGCAGTGCTATTGCTCGAGTGTCAAACTGTCTTAAGCGGTATTTGTCAGGTCTCCTTAAAATGTCCTTGTGCCTTGGAAGGTTTGGTTGGTCCCTCTCCTTACAGGTTTGGAAAGGAAAAGAAATCTTGCAGGACAGAGCGCGGTCAGTGAAGAATTGTGCTCTGAACTACGGAGAAGGAACGGGGGAATCTCCTAGAAAATATTTGGCTGTTATGGGGCCTGAGTTGATTGTACAGGGTTGTGAAGTCTGCAGACAGAACTGGACGCGTGCACTTAGGTGCTCCCAAACTCAAAGAACCTCCAGCTCCATCTTGGGTAAAAGGCAGTTGCAATCACACACTGATGAGACCAATGTTCCTGGGTTTCGTAAGTTTGTCCAGTGTTCCCTGTCCAAGCTCACTTGCAAACAATGAAATAACTTCATTATTTCCAGCTGTAACAGCCAAATCATATGCCGATTGCCCTTTTGCATTCTTCTTTTTTATGCTTGCATTGCAGCTGTAAATAAAGAACAGATTGTTTTAAGCTACTTAAATTCATTCCAAGTTACTGGAATAAGTGAAGTGGCTTGTAGGTAAATGTTGATGCAGAGTAACTTCAGGATTTCTGGATGCCTCTTTCTGCAGGGACACAACTATGAGAAAAGAGCGCTGACCCTTGGGCAGGCTCTGGCCCTTCACTATTGCCAACTAGATCTGTGCAAGCAGACCGTGGGTATCCTGCAGCTGAGCTAGAGGCCCGGCTACGGCACCTACCGTAACAGGACTCGGATGCACTCCTCTCCCTCCAATCCGAGCAGAACTGCCTCATGGAGAGCGGTGTTGTTGTGCCTGCAAAGGAGGAATGAGCAATGTACTTATTACCTAAGGAAACTGTCCTGGTACATGGAGAAGCAGTCTAGCGAATCAAACTAAGGAAGATGACACTAGGAGTCGTGGTGACTTTTTGCTGGTAGGCTTTAGTGTGGTTTATTGAATTAAGCTGAAGTGGATGGGGGAAGGAGTTGAATAGAACAGCAGCTTTCCTGACAGAAGTTATGAGAAGTCTTCAAAGCTGGCAACTGAAAGATGGACTGTGAATACTATTATCTTTGCTCAGTTGCAGCTTGGGTTTTTTTTTTTAAATTTGGCTTTGAAAGGAGCTCCTGGACTACAGATTTGTGGAGGAGGGGTGGGAGGTTAACCCTCTCTAAAACTGGAGCACAAGTGCTTTTTTGGTAAAACTTCCAAAGACCCGAGGCAGAGAATCAGTGCTCACTTACAATCCTGACTGCTGGTCAATGTCAGCACCTTTCTGCACAAGAAGGGAGATTGCTTCTGCATGCTTGTTAAGGACAGCAACTGTGAGAGCAGGTCGGTTCTCATCGCCAATGCAGTTTGGGTCAGCTCCCTAGAATGCACAGGAGAGGGAAGGTGAGCTGTTAAAAGCCATAAAGATTCTCCAGCTTCCACCTTGCTTTAATATTACATCAATTTAAGTTGGCAAATGGACTTTAGGCTCAAGACAGAGATATGTTCAAATTGTGTGGTATTGTTTCTTCATGTCTTTTCTGAAAATGTTTGTCATCTCCTAGCTCAAAGCCAGAGTAAATGTATATAACAAGAGCAGTCAAACTAGATCCCACAGTCAGGATGCACCTTACCACACAGCAAAAAGGTAGAGGTTATGCTTGCTTTTGCAATGCAGGGGATTTGACCCTAAACTATAAAATTCATATATTTTTCTTTCTGTGTGGCCTTGACAAACCCAGAGGAGAATGCCTTACACGTCGGCCAAATAGAAAATTGGGGAGAACGTATATAAATGTAAAATAGGCCGTTTCTTCTCTAAAACGCTCTTTCAACTTGAAGACAGTCAATTGTCTTGCAAGGATGTTGCCTCCTAAGCATAAAGAAGTTGCATACCAGGTGAATATTCATGCAGTAAGTGGTCAAAGATTTGGAAAGGGAAACTTCAGCAAGCAATAACTTACTTCCTGGAGCAATCGTTCTACTAAGGTGATTCTTCCTTTCCCATTTGGACCGAGTTCTTCTAGTAGTTGTCTGGACTCTGGCTGTGGAAACACAGAAAACAGCCAGTAACATTTCACATAGTGAAAATACAAGTAGGTGGGCCATATTTTGCCTTTGAGTAGAGGTGGAAAATGCACACAGTGGCATGAATGCAGTGTACCTCAGTATTACTAATCCATAACCCTTTGTTGGGAATGTCTTTCTGAATCTGAGCAAGTGTTGGATAACCCAGGCTAATATCTCACTATTGAGGTCTTGATTCAGCAAACATATCTGCAAATGATTAGCTTTACATCAACGCAGCTCTCCGGGGCTGTACAAAGATCTGCTCACCACAGTAAAATTAAACATGGGTACAAGTTCTTTGCTATAGGATTAAAGTTTGAAGCTTCCAGAACTTGTGGAAGTATTTTATTTAAAAAACGAATATGTTTTGTCTCACAAAAGTTGGTTTACTAAATCTTAAAACAACCAACAAAACCTAAAACCTTTTCCTTTTATTTCTTCCCAGCCTTCCGCCTCCTTCATCTTCCCTTTTGAAAGCCCAATCACTTGACCAAGCATTTTTATCTCTGGAGTCATATCAGAAAGCTCTATATCTTCTTCCACCTGTTGAGTTGGCTAACTGATCCAAGCTTAGATTAATGTGTATTTCCCTTTTGAAATTTTCCATGCCATTACTGACAGTCCATTTAGTAGGCAGTGCTTCCAGGATATTTGGCCTCTAGTGGAAATAAAGCCTTGCTTCTTGCATTAAACTGGCCCTCAGCTGTGCTGGCATCTCAGCTTGATGGGGAAACTGAGTTGACCTAAAAGCTTGTTGCGTAGATCATCATCTCCTGTCTAGTTTACAGTAGTTCTAGCACAGCCAAGGGTATGTCCTGTGGAGTCAAACTGAGTAGTAGGGTCAAGGGAAGACGATAATGTCTCCATCTGATGTTGCTTCTGAGAAAAACCTGTAACAAAATCAAGTCTGCAACAGTCTTTAGGCCTAATGCTGTATCAGTAAAACAGAATGGGTCTGAAAATCAGAGCAACAATCTAATTAAGCTCTTAGTAGGAACAAAGTGTAGTTATTTCCATTTCTGTAATAAATGTCAGTTACCAATGTTCAGGTTTTATATGAAGTTGGACTTTTGTCCTCTTCCCCTGCCCCCAGTCAGTGTTAAAAGCTTTCTATTTTTATCCTTGGATGCCCTCCTTCATGTTAGTGCTGCTCTATAGGTAGTTTTTCCTGTACTGGCAGAAGATACGTACAGGGAGCTTATCTTCTTTTTCTGTAAGTGTTCTTGACTTTGTTCTCTTTATTTTGCCTCTTGAATGGAAAAGATTATGATCATCTTTGCCTACCAGAAAGGGAAACAAGTGTTAATTCAAAGCAAAGTCAGTATCCTAGCAAGAACTTGGGGGAGAGATCTGGAAACAATTTATCCACAAAAATATTTTGTGTTGAAATGAAAGCAATATTTATCAGTTTTCTACAAGAGAAAGTGATGAAATATTTGTTGCAGATCAGACTGGTTTTAACAAAAGGTTTACACTCAGGCAGTCTCAAAAACTTGTTATTTTGAAATGAAGATTCAATGAAATGTGGAGTTTGGGGCGTTTGTGTCTTTTTTAACTAGCTGCAGCTATTCAACAAGCTTGACTCGGATTCATGAATTGTTTTGACCAAAACCCTTACACTTTTTCAATGCTGTTTGGCTCCCAAATGCTTAAGAACAGGACTAGAAGACCTTGAGTAGATATGTATGTCCATTATTTTTAAGAGACGTAATCTACCAATGTGCAGGAGGGTTGATAAGGAAATTACACAGCATGTGGGGACCCTTTGAGCTGATGCTACAAGAGTGCCTGGAATGACAGTCACATTTGACACTTCAGAAAACCAGCTCCTAGTGCCGTTGCTGCCTCTTGACATGTCTCAGACTGGAAAACAAAGTGGATGAAACTTATATGTGAATTGAAGTATGTCAAATGACACTACAGGAATTTCTGAATTCTAATGCTGACTTTACAACTAAAACCTAAGTCCAATATGAGATGCCTAAAATGCTGAGCTGTTACTGACACCAATGGAAGATGCAATTTAAGGACCTCTGAAAACCAGGTGTAGAATTAATGTATTTCATCATTTCTAAACTTTGCTAAATGTGCCCAGCTGACCTCTCCAGCTGTCCTCTAGGGATGAAGCATTCCCATGAGTTTTTGACAGAGTCTGTACATTGCTTAAATCACAACTCAGCTGCATTTTGAGACTTAAAGATCAACTTAAGTAGGTGCAGAATGTGCCAATATATTAGTTTGCCTGTCTAGGTGTCTAACCTTCCAAGCACTGCTTCCATATTCTTGACTACTATGTTTATGATCTATTGTAAAGATGGGGGGGAGGGGGTGGAAATCTCACCAAAAACAGTCTGACTGCCATCCTGTCCATCTCTGACTTCTGTTACAGTATTCAGGTAATGACTGCTGAACTTCACCGGTTTATTAGTATGAATATCCTGTAGAATCAGCAAATGCAGGCAGTTAGTAAGATTATCGTGTAATGCTGTTATAATCTTAGTAACACAAAACAGTGGTGTTGCATAAAAAAAAATAGGCTTTTAATATCAGTCTCAAATTAGCCCAAGATAAATTATTATATGTAATCAAACTCTGTTTTGAGGGAAAATAATGTAGCATTTTTTTTCTCAACCTTGTGTAAGGTATTTGTTTTGATTTAGAAAACAAAAAAAGTGACACAATCTCACTTATCTGGATGAGAATCTTCATTTCACTGAAAGTGTTTCTACCACTTGAGAGATCTGATTAACTCCTCACTTGCAAAATGATGTGACATACCTTTTCAGGCACCACATGGCAAGGTAAGCTTGTTAAGATTGTACACAAGAGATACAGTCGGAATTTTGGATGTCTGAAATGGTAGATTTTCATCTTTGAAAAGCTGGCAATGAATACGTGGGTGGTTTTTGGAACATGGTAATTCTGGATGTAGGGATTTCAGGTGTTTGGATACAGTTAACAGGAGCTCTGGCAAACGTTATCTCCAAACTACTGAAAATTACTAAGCTTGTTTCTTAAGAGCACAATTTGCAGACTGAAGAAAACGAGGATCTAAGATCAAGAGCTAAGGGGTGCTAGAATCATCAAACAACATCAGCTGAAAGAAGAATGTTAATATTAATAGCAAACTAATGAAATGCAAGATGATAGCAACATAATGATGAAGTCTGGCTTAATCAGATAAAGATACCTGTTCAGCCAGCTCCAACAGAAAAAGAAAAAGATTCCTTTCTCTGAAGTGATGAGTTAACACCCTCTGAACAAAAGAATTTCTTGTTTAGACCTGAATTTAAAATATATTAGCGTTACACTGACTGGTCTAGTGACAGCTTTAGACCAGCTGCCTAACAATGGGCCTCATCCCCCAAACTGACCTTGTTAATAGCAAGAGCATAATTCAATGTAATAGTGACTTCATAGTCATCCTCACAGATGCTGGCAGAATTAATCTAGAGGGAAAGAGCAGCCGTTAGTGTCTCATACAAAAAGTACACAGAAATAGTTTTAGGAATAATTCTTGCTGATTATGTTTATTATGGAGCCAATACACAGAATCACACATGGCCTTTGCCTGCTTGTGATATTGTAGCAACACTTCCCGTCTAACTGAGAAAGGGGCAGGTGGTATTTTGAATAACTGGAAATATCAGAATGACTGAAATGCCAAATGAATCCAAAAGATGTAATAATGTTACGTTTCATGAAAGTTCAGTCATTCTCCACCCAGATTTTGCAGCTGCATGAAAGGCTGTGTTGTTCTTAGGACTCCTTACTCCTGGAGAACTGGTTGCTGCTTTAGTTGTACCAGTCTGTAGAAGCACGGTGTGTAGTAAAACGTGGGCAATTTTCTGTATCAATTCATTGAGACATTACTACTGGTAAGAACAACTATTGAAGTTACACAAAAATGAGTGCATAGGGGATTACAAAGAAGCGGAATGAAGCTGACAAGGTTATATTGCAGCAGGCTGAGAATTTTGAGATAAGATTGATTATATTTCTAATCCACATGAAAACTGAAAAAGCAGCATTAAACCTAGACAGTTGGCATCTACTTTGAATCACTTCTGTTACTTTTGGGGGCAGTGGTTTCAAGACAATGGGATGACAAAAGGCCAAGAAGCAGCAGGAATAGCCTTCTCTAGGCAATTTAATGTTTTTCAGGCATATCCTTTTGAATTCTCCAGCAAAGGAAACAAGTTGCAGTGGACCTATACCTCAACTCCACCAAGCAGATATCTCTTATATTTATACTTGTATTACAGCTTCTGGACGTATTGGTGGACCCAATAGGTCTCAGTGGGTATAGCATTCAGATGCAAAGTATCTGATGGAGTGTCATACCTCCCAAAAGTGTAATCTGCCAAATGACAATTAGCTTTCTGACCCCCAGTATTCACATACTTTTCTGTAGTTGTTTCTATGTGCTAAAATTGTTTTGGTTTTTTTTTTTGACTGGTGCATCAAATCAGTCAGGACAGGGTAAGAAATAGTGAGCCTGAACTGTAACAAGGGAAACAGGTCAGACACTGGGAAAAAGCTTACCAGTAGCTATTCCAGTTCAAGGAGTTCCTAACCCTACTTCTGCCTGCATCTCACTTCCAGCTGCTTGCTGCCAACCTACTTTTGTACTAGCACTGATGCCCTATTTTTTTCCCTCCAGAGCTATTTTTAGCCTGGGTCAGTCACTGATCCAGTCTACAGGACATTGCCACAAGCAGTTGTGCTGGCACCACCTAGGAAGCAGTGTGAGGGGATGCAACTCCTTAACCCAGCAGGGCTGCCAGAGAAAGCAATACAGTACTGCAGCTGAACAGCAAGGGTAACTGAGGGCAGAAATGGACTGCCGGGGGCAATTGTGAAATCTCCATTGTTGGTGAGTTTGAAAAGCTCCAAGACGAACATCTGTCAGGAACAGTTTAGGCAGAGTTGATCTTCCCTCAGGACAGGGACCAAATGATCTCTCAGTCATACCAGCCCTATCTTCTAAGACTCTTTAGGAAGAACCTCTAGTTTCCACCTTCTTGCTATCACCCCTTTAATCATTTTAATGCAGTTTGGTGAAATCCTGAAGACTACATCTCCAGTAAGAAAAGCAATACCCTGTTCCTGTAATACTGGTATAGTTTACACTAGAAGTAGACTATATAGCCAAAGAGAATTGCTGCTATCTGCTGGTATCATCCAGCCCTGAGCAAAGGCAAGCATATCATCTAAATCCCATTGCTAGCAGGGCTTATTTAACTGACCAACTAAATAGATGTCAGTGATGTCTTCTTTTTCTTGATTGTCTGCTGTGGGATACTATAAAAGCAGCTGGGCAAGGGCTTTCTCACTTCTATCGCTTCTATTATAGCTGTGAGGTGAGAGAAGAATAGAAACTGCCACAGGAAAGAAAGCAGAAAAAAATCTTCAGTAAAAGACTGAGCAAAAAATGGAACAACAAAACAAGACAAATTACACAAAGAGACAGGTCAAGGTCTAAAGAAAAGGGAGGCATTTATTTTTCCAGTGTTTATCTAGCAGCCACAATAATCTTTTCATGACACTCCATAGGAAGACATTACTCACAAGCTCCTTCCTACCTTTCCCATTTGAGGTTCTCCGATCAGTGCTCTGAATTCAAGGTTGTTCTGAGCATAGCTTCTAAGGTGAGCACAGACATGATCCAACTGTTTTCTCCAGTAACCTGATCAGAGAGAGTTAAGCAGGAGAAAAATCCCTAAAATTATGATTAACATTTCTTCTACTCATGTTATGGATGATTTAAAAGATAGCATGTTTTCACTGAGACAAAAAAGAATTTGAATTTTTCTTTAGAAAATTCATCTGATCAAGAAAATGTGAAGCAAGTTATACCCTAAAAAAAGGTAAAATACTGTCTAATCCATAGGTTATAATTCATTCCTAGGCACCTCAATTCACAACAAAACCATGTCTCGGAATCGCCCTTGGGAATCAAAACTGGCCCTGTGTGAAGGAGAATCTCACAATATTCCAGATCAAAAAAAAAAGTTCTGTATTACAACTAAGCAATTGTGCATTATTCAACTGATTTTTAGTTGATTTGAGATCACTGACAGGTAAGCCAAATCTGAAAACTGCAGACATAGTAACTCAACCTATACAGCATTCTGGTCTGTGTAAATTACTCCCCAAATAAATGCCTTACAATTATATATGGGAAAGCATATTAAAAGCTTGAGCATTCCTGCTCTTTTGCCTGTCAGGATCTCTGGGACAGAGTCAGCATTCCTTTATGTTGGTACAGGGCATGAAACATGAGGGACTGAATGCGCCTGGATTAAAAACTTGTCTTAAATTTTTGCAGCTTCTGTCCAAGTATTTCTGAAGCAATGTTCCTTTTTCATCAGAGAAAGAAACAAAAGGACTTGTTCTTATTCTTAAGTGATTGTTATCAGGATCTGGCTAATTTTATTTTTGAGCATACTTATGGAAAGTACAGAGTATGATTTATTTTGTTGTAGATAAATAGTGTAGGCTTGGTAACCTCATTTAACTTAGACAGTGAAGTTGCTCTGACCTTATCCTTCCCTTCATGTTAAGTGAAGCTCAGAACAGTAAAAAAAAGCCAAGTCAGAAGAGAAGTGCTGCTGTCTGACTTTTACAAGAGAAGGCAAGTGCACAAGGATTTTTGTGCTTGGAGGACACTTCCAAGATCTAACTGGTAGAAACTATGACAAAGTAAAACAGCAAGTCTTATTTGTCAGGCACCTTTAAAGGAATATAAAAAGAAGGATCCACAGAGCAATATAAATTGTTCTCTGCCATGGTCTCACATGCAAAAACTAATACAAGTTGAAAACAGTAATTAAAAAAACTAAGCTAAACTACTATTTGGTGAGTGATCCCTCCAGGGAATTCAGTAGTATTTGCAATAAGCTGGTTCATAACTAGCCTAGGTACCCAGATTTTATTTAAAAAAATCCAGATGGCCAGGAACATACTCCTGCAAGTTTGACATTTTATTACATCTAAAAGGATTTTTGAAAGCACTGATGGAATACTTTAATGCATGCTGTCAATAGCTGATTACACCTATATCACACTGATTTACTGTTTGTTATAGTAGAAAAGGGGAGGCTTCTTTGTAAAGTTTACCTGGTAAATGACTTGGCTCCTGTTCAAAACAGACTGGAAGTACAGCAAAAAATGAAATACAGTACATAAGAGGATTAGTGTTTTGGTACTGCTGTTATTTCCCCATGTCCTAACTTTTTTTTTTTTAATCTTCACAAAAAAAACGTTAGTTAATGGCCGATATGATCAAGAAATAAAAAAATCCCACCTTATTTAATCACTTGTATTTAAAAACTTTAATATCAAATGTCTGATACTATTTGAATTGAGGAAATAATGGACACTTGGCATTTATAAACAAGATTTTCCTTGGGTGATAGCATATAGTCCTGTTGATATGTGTAGTTTCAAGCCATATATACAGCTCAGCATCAAGCAAAGGGAACAGTGTGAAAGACCTGACTGTAACAGACATTTATTGATTTATAGAATGAAATATGTTCCTCAGTCCTTGGCAGGGTCTAAAGGAGAATACATTACACAGTACAACTTCGACAAAGTTACTTCTGCTAAATGGATAAAAATTAACATAGTTCAAAAGCAGTACAGAATTTCTTCCCAACCTTTCCCCGTGAAAGGAGTTCTCACTCACAAGTCAAGAGCAGTACTTCTGTTAGAGATATATGAATGTTCAGTGTTACTTTTTTTTTTCTCTCAGCACTATTATGGGCCAATCCTTTATTACCTCTGACTAAATTAAGCTCCTCGACATGTTGAGTCAAGTGTTGTATTTCCTACGGTGATGTCTAAGAGAACATGCCACATTTCAGAGCAAGGGTGTAGGAAAACAGATTTCCCTAGTGATAATTTGAAATATAAGAGTGCATCATCTGGATATTTATACACAGAGTCAAACAGGAATTTCTAACATTCATTAGCAACTTTTTCTACCCAATAGATAAATAATTCTGGTAACAGCCTGAGGAGTTGACCCTCTGATTGTAGAAGAGAGCTAGAGATGGGAAAATGGATCCAAAAAAGTAACTTCTCCTCCAAACCACGGTTTGATGCTGTAGTGATTTAAAATTAATTTATTCTCTGGACTGCACAGCTGGACTGCCCTGCAAGATTAAAGACAATTTTGCAAATTGGGCCATTTATTAGGTCCCTAATTAATAAGAGTTGTCCCAGGATAGTAAAACTAAAATCTCTAAAAATTGCAAACTTTTTAATGACAGCAAACAGTCAAGTGATTCCACAAAGAACTAACTGACCAAACCAGGGACTGTGAGACAAAGTTGTCTGCAGTACTGACACAGTAGTCTGTGCATGGACAGTCTCTGCAATGAGTGATGTAGATGTACTGATAACTTTGGGGGGCTGGAAGATGGGGCCTACAAGAGCTCTCAAGGTTTCTACCTACCCTATTTTTTGTAATCCTGTTACGAATCCCTTTCTCTAGTTTAGTTTCCTTTGCTTCCAAAACTTCTATAATTTATTCCACAACAGCACCCCAAACAAGTTCTTCACATCGACAAGCCTCATCATATTTTTCAAGACCTATGATCCCCTGTGTCTCAGAGTTTTGTTTAACGATACTCCCAGCAGACATTATCGCAGTTCTAACTGAACTTCATATTGTTGGGGGTGAGGAGGGTGCTGGGAGGTGGGATTGTCGTTCAGTGGTTTCCAATTCAAATATAGGACACCCGGCCCTGATCTTGTAGGGTCTGAGGAAATCAAAGTACTAGCAAATTACTAAGGCTGCACAGGGGTCAGTAACCAAAATTTTGACATTGCCGATAGGCTTTCTTTTAGCTAATGATGGAGATCAGTGATTGAATTCTGAGGCACTGCATTTAAAAGTGACTGGCAGGAAGACAGACTTGTAAACACATAGATCAGTGTCCTACTGATGGCACATTCCATAGACTACAATCTTTTCAAGAAAAAGCAAGGTCTTACATTGAAGCTTTGTTTAGGAAAAAAAAAATCAAAACTCCTGCTAACCTTTTCCAGGACTAATGGCTGTCAGGAGAGGCTTATGATCACTCATCTTTTCCAGCTTCTCTTTTTGTGAAATCAGCTCAAGCTGCTTCTTTTCCAACAGTTTGCTAGATGGGTAAAAAAGTCCAACGGTTTGGGTTCCTTTATCTTCTCTTCCTTTTATTTCTGCCCTTGATTTGGGCAAGGAAATAGAAAGAGGCTGCCAGGCAACTTGAGCTTGAAATTGTTTAGCCTGTGGGGGATGGAGGGCAAGGAAAAGTGTAAGTAATATAATTAGATGTAATTAAATGGCTTACAAGCAGAAATTAACTAGAACAGTACACAAAATTGTATAGGAATGAAAAAGCTAGGAGGAAGAATCATTAACAACTCTTGATTTTAATTACCAGTCTGTAACAATGATGCAACTTATCACAAATATTCAAGCAAAAGCAAAACTCTTCACAATTGCCAGCAGAATGACATGTATGCTTCTGTAGGACAAAAACTGGCTTTGCTAAGTATCATGGTCTTTCTTAAAACAGAGTTTAAAAACACTGTTACATATGCATGAAAGAATACCTTGTATCAGCAGGACACAAATAATTCACAAGTAATAAGAAAAAAGTACTTAGAGCTAAAACTTTTGAAAAGCTGATTGTTTCTCACTTTGCTATTTAGAATAAGGCTGGATTAAGGCCTTGGCTAAGGCTACTTTTCAGCAGAAAGCAGTTCTCAGGATAAACATATCCTCGGTTTTGCCCTCAGCAAGCTCACAGACCACAACGTGTCTCAAAGAGGAAATGAATGGAGTTGTGCCGATCTATACCTGCAGTGGACTAGCCTTTTAGCTGTGTTCAAACCCGGCTTTGTAATACTGTGTGTCTTACCTCAGAAAACCCCAGCGACTCCCCGGCATCCTTGAGACTGCCATTCCAAGAACCCACCCTTGATGGGGGCTCTATGTAAACACCGCAGGACCCACAGAAGCGAGCGTATGGATGGTTGCTTTTACCACACTTGAAACAAGTAAAGTAGGATGGAGGAGGTCCAGGCTGGAAAGGTCAATGAAACACTTGTCACTACAGACACATATGACGCATGGTTCAGGAATGATAAAAGCAGTGGCATGAATTAAAAGGAAGTAGCACTACCTAAAGCTATTAGATTAGAAATACTAATCAGGATACCAGACTGTTAACATACTGGCAGATGAAAGACAGTAAATCTTCAGATATCTCAGCACTATGCTATGGAGGCAAACATTTTTTCAGACAGATCTAGCATTATGGTATGTTATCTTTTTAACATCTACTTTCAAAAATACTTATTTTCTTTGGCAAAGCCCTGTAATTACTAGTCTGGTGCTCTGATACTGAATATGACTGCAATCCTTTCCAGTTCAATTCTAACACCACCACCAGCACCCCACCCCGAGTCCCCTGGTACAGTACAGGGCCAATGGTTATGTATGCATATAGGGGAGTGTTTCAAATTTTATGTAGACTCAGCTCACAGAAAAAAAATAGTCTCCTTGAGTGTGATCTTAGATTGAAACATTATACCTATAAAAATATGTGCCAGGGGAAATGGTTTACATTGATTGTACCATGCAAAAGCTCTACTGAGCAGCAGTGAAGTAATTGTCTTTACTGAAGTTAATGAGGCCTTCAGCCAAAAAAATTACATACATCATCTCATCTCTGTTAATTGCCTGTATAGGTGATCATAACCCAAAGGAGATACAGGAAAACTTGCATTAGGTTAGCCTATACTTTAACCTTTGATGGATAAGTTACTTTGGCAGAGTATGTGGCTATTGCATCCCAACTGATGCAATGAGCTGGTGCTCATTGACCCATGGTAATTTGTTTCAATCTCTAAACCCTTAAGTCACTGACTGATGTGGGGTCAGGATGTCATCTAAGCCTTTCATTTTTCTTTACAGAATCCTATGTGCTCTAAGCTAGTATTGTGATAATAAGCTGTGTACTAACTGACAAGAGCTTTGCAAAGAGAAGTTTGAAATTACTGCAGATCACAGATGAGTAAAAACAGATTCGTCAACACAAACACCGAGAGCACGTGCCTTGGCTCCACACCAGTCACAGAAACGTGCATCACATTGGTTAACACGATTGCATTTTGAGCACGAAACTGTCTTCCTTTGCTGGCTGTGGTAAGGTGGGGGGGTGTCTCCTCCAAACATGGGCTAATAAAATAAAACAAGCATGAGGGAGAAAATACTTCTTATGAAGAAAAGTTCACAAGCCAAGTAAGGGGAAAGAGGAAAGCAAGCTACTTTGATAACATAAAGTAATATTCAGTCTAAAAGAATTATTTCAACTTAGAATAAGCAACAGACTGACTTGTTTCTAACCTGTAATTTTTTAATTACAAATCACAGTAAAATATGGTATGAATTAATTTTTAACTATTTTTAGCAGAACTGAGCGCAAAAAAAAAAATTTCCTTATCAATCGTGTCCTTTTACACTCGGTATTTATTAATATGCCCCCATGTATAACACTTGAAGTTAAGAGGAAGGTAAACTTCTATTTTCAAATCCAAACCACAATAGCTGTTTTTCTTTGTACTTTCTTTGTAGTAGTATGGCAGGGACAGTGTGTTCAGACAATGAGTTTTCTCTCAGTTTGATGTTTGCTACATAATTTTTTTTTTGCACTCTTTTACCTCATACAAGTTATATATTACCTAGCTTTCCTACTACAATTAACTTATATGGTATGCAAAAGAAAACAGATTTTCTAGCTGAAACATCTAGAGGTTGATTACAGATCCTAGTTAGGACAAATAGGTCTTAAAATATTTTGTTAGGTTTTTGCCTCAGGGCTTATGCAGTTTATTTTCTCTGCATTAGGAATATGGATAAGGAACAGAACCCAAGGAAAATGATTTTGATTACAGACACCAAAACGGCAACTGAGCAAACATGAAATAGCCCTATTTTCATCTGTGGCCTGCATTGCAATTTGAACGATGTAACTTGGGGGTTTGTTCGGAAGATAAAATTTACAAGAGCACAAGTCTAAACATGTTCTAAATCTTAATTATTTAATAACCATTAATAGTAATATCAACATTACTACTAATTATTAATTGTTCAGGAATGACTATTGTTATCACTAATTAACCACTATTATTAGTAAAATTTCTGATTACTATTAATAATAATTCAGTAAGAATTTAACTTTCTCTCTTAGCTACTACAGGTCTCACCATTCCAGTCATATGCCTAACTACACATGCAGCTACATATTAATATCTACATTCAGTGAAGCAGTTAAACATATGTTTATCTTGGGTAAATATAGATTCCTACTGAAATTCACTTTGAAATGACACCTCAGTGGCTATACAAGAGACCTTTGCCTCTAGCTACTGACAGTTTTAGAATTCAGGATGTTGCCAATATAATCAGAAGATTTTAACTTGCAAATCATTATTCTTCTCTCATTTCTGTATTTATCACAACCTAGAGAAGTGAAATGTACCATAAGGTTTTCATACAAGACTTTTGTCTTCAGAAGTGAAAGTAAAATTCTTCTAAGGAACCAAATGAGCAAGCTAAATGGGGCATTGAAACCGACAGCAATTTTAGGGGGAAGATTTATTGTTGCTTTTCTCACCTCTGTGCAGAGTCACAGCCAAATACAAGCATAGTAGCTGTATGCACATAGGGGAAGCAGCAAATGGAGATAAGAAAAATAATGTAAAAGAATTTTTTTTTTCACGAAATAATTGAAAATCAACAATAATGATCTTCCTGATGTATATACTCAAGTTTTCTATTGCAGTTGAAAATAATCTGAACACAAACAAGACTCCCTTGGAGCCAAGACTACTCATTTTCTAAGAGCCTCCTGAGCTTTCACAATTGCATTTGCAATGCTGACCTCCACAGGAGAAACTTGAAGGTATATGATACACTTATGTTTCGCTGGACTTTTGTGATGGAGCTTCTGTGGGAGTACTGGGCTTGAATATGCCATAGGGGAGGGATTCTCTGCCTTTGTAACATAGGCACACAGGGATATGACTTCAGTTTTCCAAAGAAAAAGAATGTTATTCTTTGATTTAATTAACTCTGGTACAATTGATGCAAGAAGCCTTACCGTCTGTATTTCAGGCAGTTTGCTTTCACAAGTCACACAGTGTTTATGGTGAAGTGGATTCCCTGTGCCACACATCTGACAAATTACTTTACCCTTTTAAACAGAGAAAGAATATATTTCACATGGTATTTGAAAACCGTGAACAACAATAATAAGAAAAGGACTTGATCTTAGAAAGTGCTGTGGTTATTCAGCCCTGCAGATAGAAGAGATCCTTCAAGTCTGTGCTGTGGGCTTCAGACTTTAGTTAGATGACCATATTGCCTGGTCATCACAAATCTACATATCTTGGTGACATTTTTTTAACTATGGTACAGTTCCATCAGGAGATCCAACATCAATACATGCAGATCTTTTTATGTATTAGTGTCAGTTTGCTTAGTCACTGCACTCACACAAAACAGATAGTCCAGTGTCTGCAAGGAAAATTAATAATAATAATAACATACCATGAGGGTGCCCTAAAAGATCTTAGCACGGTCACTAATAACAAGTGAGTTTCTACCAGGGCTAAGAATAATGAGTCTGATATTTTGACTGTTGGGACCAATTAGTTCAGGTTTGGTTTTGCACCTACATAAAGGTTGTCATAAAACATTAAATTTGGGCCAATGTCTATAATCTACTTTGACATCAAGCTGATAACTGCCTCAGATTATGAATTGCTTTTGTTATCTGATAGTCTTCAGTCAATAGGTTCCTTTCAGCGTCCTTCTCTTTCCAAAAATGTTCCCTTGCAATTATCACAGAACCACAGGATGGCTCTCTATAGTATGTCCATGTCTCTTTTGTACTGGGGAGCCCAGAACTGGACACTGTACTCCAGATACAGCCTCACTAGTGCTGAGTAGAGGAGAAGGATCACCTCCCTTCACCAGCTGGCACACTTCCTAAATGCAGCCCAGGATATCATTAGACTTTTTCAAGCAGATCCCTGAAAAGGCCAAAGTCTGCTCTCCTGAAGTCTGGGGCCATGATCTTGTTTTTTGCCCTTGTTCTTTCCTCTCAGGGTCCTGAACTCCACCATGTCATGGTCATTGCAGCCAAGGCTGTCTTTGACCTTCATATCCCCAAGAAGCCTTCCTTCTCTGTAAGTATGAGACCCAGCAGAGCACCCTTCCTCACTGGCTCCTCTATCACTTGTATCAAGCAGTTGTAATCAATGCTTTCCAGGAACCTCTGGATTGCTTATGCCCTGCTGTGTTGTTCCTCCAGCAGATATCAGGGTGCCTAAAGTCCCCCATGAGGACCAGGACCTGCAAATGTAAGCTCACTTCTAGCTGTCTGTAGAAGACCTCATCCACTGGTTCTTCCTGATCAGGTGGTCTACAGCAGACACCCACTACAATGTCACCCACACAGTCATGCGAGTCATCTCTCCACGTCTCTGTGGTCGCATCAAGATCATAGCCCTGCAACTGCATGCAGATCTCGAATTCCTTATATTTATTCCCCATACTGCTTGCGTTAGTGTAGAGGCACTTCAGAGAGGCACCCCAGCATGCTGATTTCACAAAAAGCATCTGGGGGGGTGCCTTATGGGCACTTCCTTGCTTACATGCAATTGCTTGAGGTGACCTCACTTAAGCTCTGTTTTGTTGATTAAGTATTCCCTTTTGTCCACCTCATTCAAGACCCTTTGCTTGTCAGCCCTGTCCATCACTCCCTCACAGGGCTGCTGGTAACCCTCCCTTCCTCTGTTGTTTCTCATTTAAAACCCTTCTTCCTAGCCCAACTCTCCTGCTGACAGACACCTTTGCCCTGTAAGCAACCACTTGTGGACATGCAGTATCAGTCCTCTCCTCCTCACACCCTTTTCTCTGACCAGGGAGATTGAGGAAGGGCCCTACCTGGGTTCCCATACCCCTGGATAGGGAATATTTTTTAGGGCAAATTTTGTCTAGTTAAGACCACTGGCACTTTTGGATCAGTGACTAAGACTGCACTCTAACGTTGTGGGCATATACCTACCCACTGCCCCAGTCCTGCCAGCCCATCTGTGCTAAGCACTCACAATCAAATGAGGTACACAGTGTAATGAGGACACATTTAATAAACTCCAAATGCTTAGCAATACTAAGGCCATAAATCACAGTATCATAGACTAGCTCTCTACTGAACACAAGTGCATGCATTCCTGTCATTCACACTGCTACATCATGTGCTTTTCAGCCTGCCTTCCAGATCTTATGTGGTTTACCTTCAATGATTATTTCTAGTCAAGGTGTTTTTAATCCTACTAACCCTTAAAGCTGCCATAATGTAATTACATAAACCCAAGTTGGATCAAAATATTTGTAATGAAGTCATCTGTTAGAAAAATACATGCCAGGAGGGAAATTGCTATTTTGTTGTATTTACTCTCAATTACCTTTATGCAGATGTTGGTTTGGGGCTGCAGCTGTGGAGCTATTGGCGACTCACATACAATGCAAGTGGGTGTATTCATTGGCACAAGATGTCTGCATTCAAGACATGGTGCCATCTGAAGAAAAAGCCACGTCACAGCATGTTAAGGACCATAATGAGATTATTAAGATTATAATGAGGTTTTCCATATTTTCCTGATTAGAGTCTATATCAGCAGCAAAGTCACTGGAAACACAGCAACTGACAGCAACAGATGCTGATCTTGATCCTTAAAGATCAAAGGCTATTGAGAAAATATGAAGACAACTGGGAAAAAAATGCTTTACTGACTACTAAAAATATGCCAGAAAGGTACTAAGTTAATTTGCAGTAAATTTAAAATGCTACTATAAAATGTGTGTGGGTAGTTCAAATTCTCCTAATTATGACCCTAATCAAAAGAGGTGCTGAATACTCTCAGTCATCACTTGAAACTACAGCATTGCCCCCGACAGGACAACTTTCTGATGATACAGGAAAAAAAAACCACCATTGACTTGTTAGATCAAGTTACTATCTCTTGGGAAGAGCTTAGAGAAGATAGTTACAGTTACAGCTGCTGTAAAAACTCAGTGCTCTTACATATGCCCACACATGGCACCGCTTAAGGTTGCAGGCATATTAGACGGACCTTCTACAGCTATGACATAGGCACTAGTTACTAACTAACTAACTGCACTAGTTAGCACTGGAGTAAGATGCATATGCAGGTTCTGAAGATGCCGTGGTGGTTGTTGCAGGATGAGGAGGAATCTGAATTTGGTGATGTTTCCTGGCACAAGTGAATAAAACACAATTTACTTTTTCATTGTTATCCTTATTAAAATACATGGCACTTGAAGCAATCTATGGTTAATTTTGCCCATCATTTAAGAATTACAATGGGTCCACTGCTAAAGGTATTGAACAAAATAAAACAATCAGAACAGAGCTTCCCAAATGAACGTGTGACTAAATAATGGTTTTGCCAGCACTGAATGTGTGATTTGCTGAGGAAGCTGGTTTCTCCAAAGAGGATTTGTTGATTGTTATGATGTTTTGCTGACCTGTGCTCCTTCAGGGGGTGGGAAGCGATGTACTGGCACAGGTGGGATAGGAGATCCACATTCCTGACAGAAGTGAGCCAAGGGGTCAGACAGGCGAGGTGCAAAACAGTATGCACATCTGAAAATAAGAGCAAACTGGCTGAGCTTGTTTTCGTATTGTACTGCTGCATAATAATGATTAATCTGGAACCTGTTGTGACAGGACTTAGGCCATTGATTTCTCAGTTGTGGTTTCCAAGCTATGGTGGCCCACCGGACCATGCCCCAGCATCCATGATATGAGGTTCTGGACTCTAAACAGCTTTGCAAGGTAGAAAGCTCTCTGGCTGCTGTGGGGTTTCATACTTTCTTCCTCATCATGTGAGGCAAACAAGTCTCCTGACACACAATCTGTATCAGGCCTCACTGCTGCAACACGGGGAACCACTGATGTAGATCACATAACCCTTTCAATAGTGATAAGCACTAACGTTCTGTGAGACTACTCCAGTGAGCAGTTTTCACCTACAGCAGTGAGGGCTGTACTCTAATTTGAAAAGACAGCTTTTCCTCTGATCCTACAGGTGTTAGGAATTTTTCTTTTTTAAGGATGATAAGATAGTTGATAACTGTGTATGGTGAGATATAAATAAACCTATATGTAAGAGAAAGAATTTTCAAAGCCCTACCTAGATCACATTCTTGTTATGAGCCAGTGTCTGTCTTTGCTTTTCTCATTTTTACAGAGCTCCACAGTATTATCAACTTGATTGCAAAAGGCAATTGCTTGTTACTTTCCAAGGGCAAACATGTTAAGAGGAGAAGTCACTTACTTGAGGAAGTCTGTTTCCCTCTGGATCCTTGCCACCTGTGTGCTTGCTAAGCTTTTCCGGCTAGTCACTGCAGAAGAACTAGCAAACTGAAATAAAGGTAATTCTTTAGCCTTAGTAAGCGAATATTTGCAAAATGCATGTAAGAGTAGCAAAATCAGCTAAAGACATTATTTGAGAAAAACTGCACTGAAATGCATTGCTGCAAGGAATATCTACTACACTTGATTCCCCTATAAGTTGCATTAAGGACCTACAGCTTCTTCCAATAAAAACAAATCAATGTCTTGCTATTTACTTTCAAGACAGCCTTACTGAATATTAAGTTTTAAATATCAACTTGCCAACCTATAGCAATAAGTATTTGCTAATTGCAGATTCAGTAATGTATTAGAAGCAAATTAGTAGGAATGCAGGCATTGTTAATTTGCTTTGCCTGGTTTTGTCCTTACTGATAACTGTGTATTGCTTTGGACATTCCTATTCCAGTGTATCATTACCAGTAAATTTAAATGAGTACTGTATAATACAGCCAAAGGCATTAATTTCTGAGAGATTATATGAGAATAATCACAAATCTTCACATCTGTATTTTTTTAGAGCTCAGTTCTGATGATGGCCTTTTACAGTTTTCCTCAACACCCCTTTGCTTACCTGTAACGACTCTATTGGTGGGGCTGAGATGGATTCTTCTCTGTACTCTGTTGTTTCCAAATGACTGGCAAGGAGCTGTGGTCCTTGCAGGGACCTGCGAGTAGTCTTTCTTTCTGTTTCCAAGCCTAAAATTACAAACCTGTGATTCCACTGTCATTCACTTCATGCAGTTAACATATATCTTCACATGAATATTATTTGCTCTTGCTTGAAATTCCAATAGCTAAGCATATCTAAAAATGTATTTGACATCCAGATTTTCGGTTCAAATAAACTGCACGGAATTACAGGAAATCAAACTAGCAGAAACCTCATTCCTCTCTGAAAGAACTTACTTTTGTATTTTTCTCTATTTATGGTTTTCTTCCTTCCCCCATGCTCAGAAAAACCCCAGCTCCTAAGAGTAAGTTAATGAGTAAACATTAATACGATTCCCTGCTCTTAAACAGTCTCATTGCCGTTACCATGGAATAACAGGCTTTATCTATAGAGAAAATCTGGGTCAAGCTTTCATTTCTGCTTTGTGTATTTATTTTGGAATCTTACTGCAAGCAAACATCAGTAAAGAACTCCGTAAAGGATTTGCAATCCCATCAATTTAACAGCATTTTCTGGCACAAAGGGGAATATAGACTAGGCCTTGTCATGTTGCTGAGAAATGAATGACATTTTAGTATGTTTTTAAGAGGTAATGTGAAATGTATGGAAGGTAATTTTTGTTCTCTATTTGCAGTGTTGAGCAATCAAAATTGGAATTCCCGGAGGATGTTCTGTCTTCTGAGATGGCTTTAAAATTACCCCTATTTTACCAATGATATAAGGGGAAAACTTTACACTATTTTCAACTAAGACAGAAGTCTATTTCAGTTTTATGAAGTTATACTATACCTTGAAAATCTTGGGGTGCTTCACTCCAGGCAGGCTTGATTTCCACATTCACTCCATTCTTCTTTGGGTTTGTAGCAAACATTCCAGCTTCCCTCTCCTAAAAAGTAATTCCATTTGAATTCTAAATGAAATTTTGGGTTTGCTCTGATCCTCTCTTGCTACAGTTATTTGTTATTTTTTAAAAATACATGATTAAGGTATTTATTTTTGATACAAGCATTTGAAAAGCTTACATTATAAATATATTTTTAAAATATTTGACCTGAATTGGTGACAAAAGACCAGTGGAAAAAAAGAAAAAAAATAATGTGCCCCCTTGAAATTTTAATATTACAAAAAGGACCAAGGCAGCAAAGATGGGAAAACAGAGAAAATAAAATATATTAAAAGTATAGGCAGTTAAGGTTTAATCGTTAAGCAATATCATACATACAACATTTTATATTCACACAAGGGGTTACCATTGCTAAAACTTACCTGTGTGGCGATATATTTTAGGAAATTCTTGTCATCATCTTCAAGAGAGAAGAGGATGTTTGGTTGCTTGTACTCTACCAGAAACACCTTTGTTACAACTGTACTCTCCCTGCAGTCCCTGAAAATCAATGTTCACAAAGCTATGTACATGCCACAAACCCATGTGCAGCAACAAGAAAATTGCTGATGAACATGGCTCATTTGCTGGAACATCTCTATCAAGCTTCTAAGCCATTATTTCAGTTGATAAGTATAATCCTGGGCAATACTCTCAGGAACAACTGCTTTGTTTTGTTCTTTTTTTTTTTTTTTAAGTTTAAAATGTGCATGATAAGAAGTTACCAATAAAATATACAGATAGTTTAATCCCTCAACATCTTTTATGTGTAAAACTCTTGATACTCCTGTCTGCTTTCTGGGGTAACTAGTGTTTGCCAGAGTTACAGAAAATAGAGGAGAGCAAGACTTTTCTTCTATTCATAATATCATATTCATTTTCCTAGTCAAATAGCAGGTAGCATGCTATTTATTTGATAAAACAACTGTCATTCTCTACTATTTATTAGATTACAGCAGTAACATTGAAATTGCTGTAAATGCCCAGACCATGCATTTAGGATTTATTGTCATTCTAGAGCATCTATTTAGCACACCTGAAAATGTCTTGATAAAAACACACTGGAAACAAGTGTTAATCTAGGTAGTGATATCAGAAAATACATATAGGTCTAGGTTTTGCAAGTCCCTGCACAGGGAATATTAATGTTGTTAGATTCCAGTGCAGACACAAGCAAAGGCTACCTGCAGGTGCTAATAGCAGGGAACAGCAAGCACAAATCCCTGGATGGAGTGAAAGTTTCTGCTCCCTTGCATAAGGGAAAAGATAATGCAATAGATTACAGACAGAGAATTTATGTGTCCTCTCTCTGTCTCTAGGCATGAAGTTTGGAGAAAGTCGGTGGCTGTGCAGCAAAATCCAGCTTTCTTTCTATGTATTATATTTTTACTTTACCCTTGCACATACAACATTGTTACTTAAACCGTGAGGTTTAGCATTTGGTCCTCCTTTGGGAGAAACTAAGCAAATTCCTGGGAAGACCAACTTCTGTAAATCTTCTGAATCACTGGATGACCCCAGAAAACACCATACTAGTTCCTCTGGCATTTCTAATAATCACGCTCAAGAGGATGAGCTCTAAGTATAGGATATTTTACTAGTTTCTCACCCACAGCCTCTATGCATCATTGGCCTACTTCCACAGCCTAGGAAATGAACATCCGAGAAATAATCCAACTGCACACTTAATGGATAAAAAGCTTTACGAGAAAGTGAAGTCAATGCAACCGATGCAGATCACTTATATTGCAAACTGACTGGGGAAAGGGGTGTCTCTCATTTGCAAGGTATGGAGTGCTTTAAACAACACGGCTCCAAGCCGTGACTGGGATATCTGTCCCTTGCCAAAATACAACTGAAATAAAACAGGATACTTACTTTGTAACTGCCAGTGCCTTGACCATTATTTTCCCAACTGGTAATACGATAGGACCCTTATACTTAAAAGTGTTTTGTTCTCCATAGCGAGGTTTCCTAATGAGTTCTGGTTTACTTCCATCTAAAGTGTAATAAATAGAGACCTCGGGTGTATCTGAAAGACACAGAGAAAGTAATTAGCCAAACTGTATTCAACCTGTGAAAAACAAGCTCTATGCTTCAAAGTACTCACTACTGTGCTTGATTTTTCTCACATAAACAAAATAAAGCAGTTCCATAAATGACTGAAGGTTTGGGACCAAAACGGTTTCTGCCATGAAAAATTACTCAACAAACGCAACTTCATTATAAGCAATATTTTTCTTCATAAAGTAGCTGTGTAATGTTTTTTTATGAAAACATTGCAACAGCTTGTCCATTCTAATGACAGAAAAGATATTTTCTCCCACAATGAAAGCTGACATTTCAAAAATTGTAAGGAAAACCTTTGGGATGAGCCTGGCATATGATACTTTCAAGCACTATTTTTGCAGTCAAAGCGAAATGCAACAGCTTAAGAGCTTGATCTTAGAAGCAATTAAGACTGCTAACATACATGAAATAACTCGCATGTCAGTAATATTGTTTGAATGCATAAAATTAAGTGCAAGTGTATTTGGCATATCAAAACACATTGGTTAATTTTGTAAGTTCCTTAAGGAAGTGGGCACTCATAAAAATCATAATTAAATGCAAACAAAAGTATAGAGGCTAAAAGTTTCAAATGAACACATAAGAAAAGGTTTTACATAGAGTCAAAGCTCTTATTCATACCTGATTTAATTTCTATGAGAGTATTTGTGTCTATTTCATGTTTAGCCTTCCCTGGAAGAGGGGTTCGAAGTGGAATGACCTGAGGAACTGAGACAGAGCCAGCTGTCATCTTTCTCAGTAGTGGTCTTTAAAAAAGAAAAACAAAAAGGCAGACAATAATTTTTCTAAACAGAAGAATGCCTTGAGAAATACGGTCTTTTAATGTGATTCCATGTCTTCATTTGTTTCTCTTAAAAGAGGGAACACTGGATTCTTTAAACTGTTAGTTCTCAATATTTGCATGATTTTCACATTGAAAAGGAACAAGATTCTAAAAACCATCACACTTCTGACTTACTCTTCTGTTTCAGAACTGTAAACAAAGCTTGAGGTGAGCACTGTCGCTTTCATTTCACTTTGGCCTTCCTTGCTCAAGTCTGGTTTCCATGTATTCAAGTGAAACAGCTTTAGCATCATACATTAGTGACACATGGTAGGAGAGAGTAACAGTGAAGTATCTCCACCCTAATCATGGCAGATGTGGAACCAGTCTCTTGTTTCATTGTGGCCATCTGAATACGTACAAGATGTCCTGAAAAGGACTAAATCAAGATAACTATTGCTTAAGCTTATCTCAGCTATCGTATGCATTAAGAATATACGTATAAAACAGGTGCCGAACATGATTTATCATAATTTACATAGTCATTATTTTGTCACACAATTAAAGAATGAAAAATTGCATTTGGATACGATAACATTTTACTATACAAAAAGATGTACTCCAGATCTTGGGAATTGATACTCAGGGCCAGGAAACATGTCTACACTAGAAGCATTTGGTTTTGTAACCAACCCTTCAATTCTCCAGAAACGTCTCTTACGCTACTCATCAACGCAGACAGTAATGATTCAGCACAGGAGGCATTTGTAAGTCCATGCTCTCACTGGGGCTACGAGGAGGTAAAGCCACAGTGCTGCCTGCAGCTGCCCATCTCCTTGGCTGGGTTGCCCAAAGTAGCTGTTCAGTTCTCAGCCAAACTTTCTTGGGCTGCATGCAGTGGCACAGGAGATGCAACGATGGGTGGATCAGATCTTTACCTGATGCGAGGGGGCAGAGAGTATTTTTCCTTAAGGACCCGCTGGCTCTTGGCACACCTGGACCAAAAGAGCACAGAGCCCCGTTTCAGCCTTCTCGAGCCCATCACTGGTGGGACACAACCAGTCCTGCTGGCAACCCCAGCGTTCATGGCCCCTGCCCCAGCATGGGCTCCGCCCCTGCCTGCACTTGCCCTGCCAGGTCAAGCCCTGCTTCCCGTCCCCTCACAGCACAGCCCACCACACCTTGCCCCACTACATCCCTGCTGTACAGCCCCTGCCCCCCTGCCCAATCCCATCCCACAGCCCAGCCCACCCCACTCGATCCCTGCTACTGAGCCCCTGCCCACCCTGCTCGATCCCAGCCACAGCCTTGCCCACCCCACTTCATTCCACTCCACCCCACAGCCTTGCCTCACCTCGCTGGATCCTTGCTACTGAGCCCCTTGCTCATCCCACTTGATCCCACTCCACAGCCCTGCCCGCCCCGCTCGATCCCTGCCCGCCCCACTTGATCCCTGCTATAGAGCCTTGCCTGCCCTACTCGATCCCATCCCACAGCCTTGCCCACCCTGCTCGATCCCATCCCACAGCCCTGCCCGCCCCACTTGATCCCTGCTATAGAGCCTTGCCTGCCCTACTCGATCCCACCCCACAGCCTTGCCCACCCCACTCGATCCCTGTTCTCCCCACAAGATCCTCGCTATAAAGTCCTGCCTGCCCTGCTCGATCGATCCCATCCCACAGCCTTGCCCACCCTGCTCGATCCCATCCCACAGCCCTGCCCTCCCCACAAGATCCCTGCTATAGCATCCTGCCTGCCCTGCTCAATCCCACCCCACAGCCTTGCCCACCCCACTCGATCCCTGTTCTCCCCACTCGATCCCTGCTATAGAGCCCTGCCCACCCCACTCGATCCCATCCCACAGCCTTGCCCACCCTGCTCGATCCCTGCCCTCCCCACAAGATCCCTGCTATAGAGCCCTGCCCGCCCCACTCGATCCC
>NW_010973013.1:6177757-6191197 GCF_000737465.1 Haliaeetus leucocephalus | reverse complement strand
GGGAGGCGGCAGGGATGTGAGGGGAGTGGGGAGGGTACGGAGCGTGCTGGTGCCTTGGGGGGCGTCGGTGGAGGCCCGGGTGGTGGTCAGGGGATAGGTCCTGAAGGAGAGGCTTGCTGTTGGGGGCACCGTGTGTTTTGTGCTGGGGCTGGGTCGCGGAGGAGCGATTTGGATCGTTTAAAGAATCGCTGTCAGAGGTATTAACAAAAGTGGGTTTAATATGAATTCATAAAAGTGCGACTTAACCAAGTTCGATGGCAAGATTCGCTCTATTACTTACTGCATGGAAGAAACATACAAAGGAAAATTGAGTTAGAATCGAGCTAGAATGATTTACATGGAGACTGGAGGTGCAAAAAGGGTAAGAGAGACTGTCCTTTTGAGGCTCAAGGTTCAGAGTGGACCCCCTTGCTTTCTAAACTCCTGATGGAGCTTAGGGGCAGCTAGGTCCAACCTTAGCCCCAGACTTGGACAATGGTTTATGTCTAATGGAATTATCTATACAAAGTTTATTATAATTAATATCGAACATTGCTTTCATTAGTATTAATTAAGCATGCTATCAGTCACTTACCAAGGGTCTGTTGCGAGTAAGGCATCTTTCTGCCTTGGGTAAAGAAGGATCTTTGAGTCTCAGGTAAGGAATCTCAAACTTTGAGAGGCATCCCTGCTCAAGGGGAGAGTCACCTGGTATGCAGTCCAGTTGCAGTTCAGGGAGAACTCGAATTGGGACTCATCCAAAGATCTGTCGTTAGTAAAATGTCTCTCTGCCTCGAGGAGCAACCTTGAGAGGTGTCCCAGCTCAAGGGGAGATTGCCGCCATGCAGCCACGCTGCCTAGCAGGCAGAGCTCAAAGAAGGTTCACTTAGGATGTTGTATTTATGGAATAAAGTGCTTGGCTCATAGTCAAATTGCATACGATAGGAAAGGTATGCATCAGACTCCTTGTACCCACAGTTTTCTTTGTTCCTTGATAAACGAGTCTTGGAAAAGCCACCCGTTATTCACATGTTAATCACATGGTCGTGTTCCAAGCTCATATGTATCGATGCTCACTGTGTCACTCTGCTCCTTTGGGGGTTTCCTGGAGGAGTTCTTGGCCTGGCTACAGCTCAGGCCTTTGCCTCCTTTGGAGCCTGTACCAAACTACTGCTAGTTTGGTTAAGGGGTTGAGTGCATCCATCACAGGCTGGAAGGTGTTTAGGTGGCAGTGAGGGATGGGGTCAGGTTACCTTTGGCTGCCCTGGTGTTGAAAATTTTACAAAGGGGAATTGCAACTTTTCTGCATTAAGTTATTGGTTTCTAAATGGTATTTCATCAGTATTTGTGTTCTCTGACTAGCTAGCAATTCCTTCCCATCAGAACCTTTTGTATAATGAAACTGTACAGGGAGCTCTAAACCCATATACTTAATAATGAGAGCAACAGAAAAGTGAAATGGAGCACCATGTTCAGTGTTGTCACAGAGAGTAAACGTAGTTTGTCCAGCAGTTGCAGGGGCGTTATTTGTAAGCACAAGGATTAGATGCTAAGTTCCCTCAATAGGTATGATTGAGAAACAGTTTCCCTGAATTGTTCTTTTCCCTCTCTTCCATTCCGGCTCTAATACTGTTTGCATTTGGTTTTGGATGTAACAGAACATGATTTTAAACTTGCTTTCATCCTCCCCCAGGATTATTGAGCTGTGTCATCAGTTCCCTCACGGTATCACAGACCAGGTGATTCAAAATGATATGCCTCACATGGAAGCCCAGCAGCGAGCCATGGCAATCAACAGGCTGCTCTCAATGGTAGGGTCATCTCGTCTTCCTCATGTCACTTCAGCCAACCCGGAGCACTTTGAACACTGTCTGCATGGTAGCAACCTGTTGGGCAGGGCTAGCAAATTAATCCCTTTTGGATTTAGTGGCATTTGCCATTATGTACAGTTACCATAACACTTTTGGTTGCCATAAGCACTTATGATTGACAAAGCCTATTAAAACACACTCAACTTACTCTTTCCTTTCTGTAATACAAAGTTACCATGAATGGGTATATCTCTGTGAGTTTCTAGGTGAGGAAGCTACCGCTGAGAAGTACCACATTTGTTTTTTGATGTGTCTAAAGTTCTTTCGTCTTCTTTTCCCTGTGCATTACTTTGTAAAGCAGAATATGATACAATGGTCTAATGTAACAGGTGCAAGTGTAGTTGCAGTGGTTCAGCAGGTGGTAAGACAGCCACAGGTGATAACCACAAGGCCCATTAATGATGGGGAATGAATTAGCTAGAGATAAAAAAATGGATGTTATCCCATGCCCTTATATATGAAGGTCTTCTCTGAACCCCTCACAAAATCCCAAGGTTGTGGATTACTCTGATAATAAGCAGATGAAACATCTCCAGGGATTTTTTGCATCTTCTCTGAATTTCCCACACTTCACTGGGCCTTTTCCTTTGCTGTATCAGGAGTCAGCCTAAGCCAGGAGCGAGAATCACTGTCAACTACTTCTGCCACATGTTCAGGAACAGACACTAGTTGTTTAGTCTTGTTGGCTCTAGTGTGGCATAAATTTGAGTGTCAGCTAAACGTTCAAGGTCTTTACAGATCAAGATTCCTTTTGGTTCCTTAGCTAGCCGCTTCATGGGCATGTGAAGTCAGGCAATAAAACAGACTGAGTGGTGCAGCAGAGAGAGCACTGTTGAAAAAGAGGGGCTTTCTCAGAAAGAGGGGTGTTGGAAAGTATCCAAACTGAGGGAGGTGTGGTGTTTGGTTTTTTTTTTAATAACGGAAACTTCTTAGCTTGGACCATACTAGGTGGCACTGGAAGTAATGTAATCTCTCTCTTCTTGGTCTTTCTGTTATAGATGTTATTTATCAATACATTGGATGTGAGCTTGTGTGTTCAGGAACTTTTGAGTGGGTTGGCCAACTTTCACAATGAGGCTTCAAAGATAGTGAAGTCTCTAGAATGTGTTTCAGGTAGATGCCTTGGGGTGTGGGGGCTGTTTGGGGAGATTTAATAAGTACCTCAGACATGGGGGAAAAACTGCAGTGAGAGCTCAGCCTTATTAAGCATCAGGTACTTCACTTAAGATAGGCTGCAAGTACTTAATCTGTAGAAGAGCATTGAAGGGGATCACCTTGAGGTGTGATCTTCAGTCAATGACATAATGCAAATCTATAAGAAGCAAGGCTGTAACTGTGGGTAAAGGATTAGCTGGCAACGAAAGAGTGAATGTTAGTGCTGTTATACACAGTTATGCTCTTGGGCTTGTCTAATTGCTTGCCTCTTCAAAATGGGAAATAAGAATTTTCCTGGCCTAGGCACAAGTGTCAAGGGGAGAACAGATGTTTTGTGTGTGAGAGATGCTGGTAATTTGTCTCTGAGAGGCACTATCAATCCTGGCTGGTGTTTATCCAGTGGTCTTTACTTAGTATAAAATAGAACTTTGCTACTGGAACTCAGAATTGTTCAAAACTTGTGCAGTAGAGCTCCAGCGTGACTTCTGGGTAGCCATGCAAATGAGTGTTTTGGTGGAAAGGGAGAGCAAAGTATACAAGAACTTGATGTCCGTCGTGCAATAGTGAAAGTTAGGAGAAATAATAGGAAGTGCATAGATGTTGTGGGAAGGGACGGGAACTGTATTTGTTATTTCTGATAGCTGATGATAAATGGATACTTGTAGGGGAAAACAAATATCCTCAAGAGTATTAGTGTACTTGTAGGGAAAAAATATCCTCAGGGGTATTATTGTTTCCAGTGGTTAGAAATGTTAGTTTTCCCTTTTCTTTATTCAGTTGACATGAAATAATGTTTTTAATTTAGAATATTACAAGATTCTTGCCATGTTCTGAAACAAGCTATTTGAAGGAAAGTAAATGCATTGTGCCCATCTCTCCTAGGGGCAGCTGGACCTTCTCAGGAGCAATGCAGGTCTCCTATATAGAATCAAAGAGTCTCAAAATGCAAGGTAAGCCTTGTGTTTGTTGGATAAATATATTTGGAACACAACTCTGCAACTCACGTGCAGCATTGTTGAGAATACACTCAGCAATGTAATATGGATTCTGTAATGTGGATGTTACAGAAAATAACTGCTTGTTTCTGGAGGGTACACGTGACTCTCCTGAGCTGATCCTGAAAACTGTTTTGGGTGTAGTGGTTTCTACTGAACAGAGGGTGCCATGGGACTACAGTTCTAACATGCTAGCAGGCTTCCTGGTCCAGATGACAGCAAAGTGATCTGTGCAAACATATATATATGCTCAGGTGAAATCCAGCTGAAGCCCGACCATACCCTCTGCAAACTGTGGTTCTGTGGTCTTCCTCACTGCTCATGTTACAGGATCAGGGCTCGTAGTTACAGCTGTCCAGGAGGCCACTTGAACTGCTACTCATACTCTTTGATTTGTTAAAATGTACCTTCAAACCATGTCTTGTGATGTTTATGTAAATCTTGAGTAAAAGATGCCTTAGACATACTTCTGGAAAGAAATATACTTCAAAATTATCCTCAGTGCAGGCGTGTCATCTTCTCTTTGAAATGCTTTAGAAAAAGATTGCTGAGTTCAGGCTTTCTCAGACCAGTGAAAAGGCATGTTTTAGAGTTGGGAGCATGCTACTATCCCTTTGTAGACGTTCTGTCTAGAGACAGATTATCCTAAATTATGCTCCGTGCTGTGTTTGACCTTCCACAGTTGTGTTAATACGTGACTCCAAATTCCCCATTGTTATGACAAGTTGAGTGACTCCCACTTAGTCACTTTTCTTTCATACTGTGCTCTTTTCTCTTTACTGTGGCTTCTCACTGGCAAGCTTGGCTTGATCCAGAGAGGTTTAGTGTTGTGTATTATATTTGCCAATGGCTGGCTTATTGTGTAGGGTTTTTTTCCTTTGTGCATTGTTTTTTTCATTGTGCTTGTTTTCAGTTTAAGACAAATCCAACTTCTTTCAAATTTTGGACCTTTCAAAAATCTTGATGGCTCTCTTATTTTGCAGTAAAATGAAAGGCTCCGACAATCAAGAGAAGCTGGTTTACCAAATTATAGAAGATGCAGGCAACAAAGGTAGTTTAAATAAATTATAATTGTGAATGGTACTAACTCTATTTACTTATGGAACTGTTCCTGTCCAAACTTTTAAATGCTTGTCCAGACAATACAAATATAAAATCTAGAGTCCCCATACCAGGTCTGTAGCTAATGTTCCATGTGTCCACTTTTTAAAAACCAAAGAGAAGTCTGGTTGACTTTTGGGTGGGGGCTCTTTCAGAATATTTGGAATATGAATTATGGTTATCTATGGGACTGTCAAGCTGAGGAATCCACAAAACACTCACTAATTAAAAGAAAATGTGATACCTATGTCAGATTTAATAGGTGTACTGCCAGCAGAAACCACTAGTAACTAGGCTTTCTCAGCAGTCGTTGCACACTATGGTTGAGAGATGGCAGGTAGAACTGGCTGTCATATTTTTGTTGAAGCAAACACTAGTTACCTAAAAATACAAGAACATTTCTGTGATGTATTCATGTTGGCAGTGAAATAGGGTCCACTTGTAAGAGCTCTTGGAGGAGAGATAAAGGGCAGAAGGACAGTGTGGTGGTGGTGGTATGCGTTTCTTGTTTTTTGTCAGTTGTTTTCTTTGTTCCATCCCCTTCTGTCCCTTCCCTCCCTTCTGCCAGGAGTGGTAGTATCGAGGATACATCCTATGGTTGGCAAGTGAGTCAAGCAATGTTGTGATGTGACTTTTGGTTTGTGAGTATGAACAGAAACAAATGGTTTCTTCTGTTCATTTCTGTTCACTTCTGTGATTTTTAAACAGGTATTTGGAGCAGGGATATTAGATACAAAAGTAATTTGCCTTTAACGGAGATCAATAAGATACTGAAAAACTTGGAAAGCAAGAAACTAATTAAAGCAGTTAAATCTGTGGCAGTGAGTATTTTGTAACTTTTTTTTAACAATTTCAAATGTTTGCTGCATGCTGTGTATGCTTGAACAGGGGACTGGGAGCAGAGAAACCTCGTTCTGCCTCTAGCTATCTCACTGACTATGCACCAGTGTTTGACTCTCTGCCTTTAGTGTGCAGGTTTGAGGTGCTACAGATACGAGAGGCTATAAAATGTTTATTAAATAATCAACATACTACTAACAAACTGATTAATAATCCAATTAATAAACACATCACTATTAATATACAGTTTTATTTCTCTTCCAACCACTACTAATTGCACACCATTACTATCAAATTGCAGTTCTAGTTCTTGTCATTCTTTATTGCACACAGCTGTTATAGTTCTGTTACCCTGCACAAACCTCTTGCACTGCTTACTACTAATCTGCAGTTCTGTCACCATTTTCTCTGCACTTCCATACCTAGTGTTTAGGACATAAACCTAGGGAAGAGTCTGGTGCATTTCCCTCCAGCATCCCAATGCGCTTGGGTGCACAGGCCAGCTTCTCTGCTGTCCGTACGCATCCTCACTCCTGCTGTCTGCAGATCCTGCCCTCTCTTGTTCTCTGATTTTTATACCTTATTCTCCTTTTTTGTTTCTTAACACTCTTCTGCTACCCTTTTCTCCTATCTCCACTCAAAGCAAAACGTGCTCGTAATTACTTTTTCTCCGTTGGTCTCAATGTTGCTGTACCACAACTTGGTATTTCTGGTACTGAAGCAATCTCAGCCTTTTATACGGGACTAGTGGTATGGTTACCTAGCTGCAAGTGACCTTGCAAGGTTCCTCTCCCCCGGAGATCCTGAAACTCCCTTCAGTTATCTGGTTCGTACTGGATTTGTACTGTTTACTTTAAACAATTTCTAAGACGTTTGATTCTGTCTTAGTCTTCATTCCTTTACTTTGTTCCAGTTACTCAAGTACTTATTTATCTTCTGTGCAAATAGTCCACGTACCAGAGTAGGGCTTACACTTTTCCATGCTTTTTCTTACACTGTTATAATGCTCATGCAGGATCCTGCTCTCCCTCACCTGCTTAATTACAAATCATTGACATTAGCATTTTCTTTGGACACTCTCCTGGTTTTCAGCAGAGATTCTGTCTTGTGGCAGGGCCTGGAACACCAGGAAGACCACTTGCTTGTGAACTCTTGGAAGTTTTATGTTGTGTGCCTTTTATATGTGCCAGTCTCATCTGCACCATGGAGGCAATACCTTGGCTTGCATGTGTGTGTTTTTTGGGGGGGCAGGGTGGAGTGAGAGGTGAGGGTAACTTCCTAAATAAAAATAAAACGGAGATAAAGAAGTTGGACATAGAGAAGCAGTAGCTTTTTCATGTTCTTGTGAGAGGTGCTGGCTTCATCTAGTCATACAGGGGATGTAATGTTGCTAAAATTGCTTCAGTGGTTGCTGAGTAGTCCTTTGGATGACCATTGTCCTTTGACTGACTACTAATATCAGGACTGAAGCAGCATTCACATTCACCTCATCTAGGTGTGGCAGTAAGGAGTGGGCTCGCAAGGGTTAACTTTAGCTGCAGGGTTTAATCATGTAAGGATCCTCCTATCGTCAGTGTGCGGGATGAATGCTGCAGAAACAGTTGAAAGCTTCTCCGTTAAGTTTGTCTTTGCTGTGTTCTAAAGATCCTTTCCTGCCCTCCTTCGACTGTGGAGGGAGATTAGAGGCACTAGGCTAAAATTAAACTCAGATCTTCAGTGAGGTTTGTATTGTGTGCACGTTGTTAGTAGGATTCTCTCTTCTAACACTATGTTATAAAATGATTAGGAATCCAAATGTATTGATCTTCTCTTTATCTCCATGTTACCTGAGGGTCAAAGATGTTAAGGATAGCTTGAGTCAGCTGGATTACTGTGCCCTAGCTTTTAGGAGTAATAAACTATCTCTTTTGCAGATATCTTCTTAAATCTTCCTTTCTTAAGGAAGACTTTCAGCTGTTAAGAGCTGTGCACTTTTCTCTAACAGGCATCCAAGAAGAAGGTGTATATGCTATATAACCTGCAGCCTGACCGGTCAGTGACTGGTGGGGCTTGGTACAGTGACCAAGACTTTGAGTCTGAATTTGTGGAGGTGTTAAATCAACAGTGTTTTAAATTTCTGCAGAGTAAGGTGAGTGCGACTACTAAAGTCACCTTCTATTTGTTTTGTGCAAGTAATTATTTTCTTTATAAAACCAGTGACAGGCAAGGCTTAAGTTTTCCATAGTGTTTTCTCTAAGTGTTGGCAATTGTTATAATTGGATTGGCAAATTTGTACTGGATGGTATTTGTCACAGCAAGTGTGATGGTGTTGCATTTTAATAATGCATATTTTCGCACCCTGTACAGGGAGTGAAGCCTTCCGTCTCCAAGGTCCAATGACAAACTAGGCAGCAAAGAACACAGGATGAAAAAACCTAGCAAAAGTCACTGTTTTCCCTGCAGATCTCCTAATTTCTGTGAGGGTGGAAGGCAATAGTCAGTCAGCTCTGCCTAAAAGACAATTTTCTCTAGTATAACTTCAGGAGAAGCCTGCTGTCCATTAAATAAGTCCTATGCAGATTGCAGCATTTCTCTATTTCATTAAAATGTATTTTAACTGGCTCTAGATAGAGCAGAAACTTCTTTTGTGTCAAAAAACACCAGATGCTAATATTCCTTCATATTAATCTATGTCATATTTAGTGTAAAACTATGTTTGGTTGTGCACTGCATTGTCTCACATGCATCAGTCTTAAGGACATAGCTTTAAGTGCTAAATAAAAAACATGTTTCAGAAATGGTTTGGAAATCAGCTTTTATACTTCAGCCTGCCTGAAACTGAACCACGAAGGAGACTCATGGCAGTGAGTACTGACTATAACTCATCTTTGCTTTTTCTTAGGCAGAAGCAGCTCGAGAGAGCAAACAGAACCCCATGATACAGAGGAACAGCTCATTTGCCTCATCCCATGAGGTGTGGAAATATATCTGTGAACTGGGCATCAGTAAGGTCAGAATAGATTCATCTTACTACTCTCAAAATTCTCAGTGCATGACTAGCTGCAACAGTTGGGTCCTGCAAATTTGGCGAGGGTCCGTTTAGTACTTTAGTATCCTACAGTTACTGTACTGGAAGTGGGCTTTGCTGCTTTATTGCTTTTTGAAGAGCGTCCTCAGTGCTGCATGAGATTTCAGGATAGTTTGTACATGTGGGTTTTCAAAGATGTATAAAAGAATTAGCATTCACATCCTTGTTGATGGAAACTGGAGTGAGTTTTCCTTTAACAGTCTCAACCGGTTTATGTTTCATAATTTCTCTCAAGTTAGCCTATGTACTTCAAGCAGGTTTAGAGAAGGAAAAAACCCCTGCAATTATTGGTCACCATCAACAGGCATAGCTTCAGCAGTCTTGTCTTTTTCTTCTTTCATGATTATTTTCCTGTAAAACTGGAAATGTATCATGCTAGGATGATGTAGACACTTGAGGTGCGTAGAGAAGTTCTTTTGGGGAAGCCAAGGCTAGCGTAATCCAGAAGTGTTTGGGAGGTAGGAGGTGTTGGTATTTGCTTTGCTTTTTTTTATCTGTACAACCCCATGAGGTGCCTAGCGAGAGCAGTGCCTTTATCTGGGCTACGTTAGAACTCTAAGGATTTGTTTCTCATGGTGTTTGCTCATTTCCTCCTTGCAGGACTTATTAGCGTGTGTCTTTCCGAATATTTATTTTAAAAATTGTTTCTTAGGTTGAGTTGTCAATGGAAGACATTGAAACCATTTTAAATACACTAATATATGATGGAAAAGTGGAGATGACTATTATTGCTGCAAAGGAAGGGACGGTAGGCAGTGTGGATGGACAGATGAAGTTGTACAGAGCTGTTAGTCCTCTCATACAACCCACTGGATTAGTCAGGACGCCCTGTGGACTCTGCCCTGTAAGTAACTAATTCTGAATATGACTAGGCGGGTGCATGCAAATTTTGAATACAATCCTGCAAATGGCCAGCCAGTACATTGCAAGGTTATGCCTGTGAGTGATCCTCATGGCTTTCTAAACCAACTATGCTTATGAGTGTTATCTGTGATGCCTTAGCTATGGTGTAAGAGGCAGGTTTTTTAGTTTTGACCAGGATGTTTCCCACTTATATCCTGCTTCTTTACTGGACTGTATGTGAAAGGGTGTGGTCAAGTTTAGCCTGTTTCAAATTATTCTATTTTCTGATCTCAAGTTTGCCTATTTATGTTTTTTAACAAGCTAACTTATTTCTGCCTAGCTTTGGTCTCTCCTGCTTAGATTGTAAACTGATATGTAGGTAAAACTTGCCAATGTGTCCATTTGCATCATTTACTATAGTGGGGTCTGTTTTGCTTTGTTGTGCTCATGTTACTGTTCCTCAGAGCTGGCACTGGACTTAGTAGATTTTGGCCTCTGTTAGACTACTGCTTTTCTACTGGGGAAGGAGCAGAGAGCAGAAGACATGTGAGCATGTTACTTCCAGTGAGATCGTGCTTGCTGTATATAATTACTGACATAGGGCTTTCTTTTGCAGGTTTTTGATGATTGCCATGAAGGTGGTGAGATTTCTCCATCAAACTGTATTTATATGACAGAGTGGCTGGAATTTTAAAGTGAAAGAAAACTGTAAACTGGGTTCGTGCTTCACAGCCAAGGTGACAAAGCAGCTTGCTTTTTTAAAAGTGAACTTCTAAATTTGTGAGCAACTTCAGGACATGGAGTGACTTTGGTTTTAATGAAACATAAAGCAGCAACATATCAGTTGCGTTAGCAGTCCTGTGAGTGGACTGGAAGTAGAGTCAGCACTGAAGATTAAGGCTGAAGTAGAAACATAAATCCATTCTTGTACCAAAAATTGGTTGTGTGACTTGAAAAGTGCCATAGAACACCTGGGTGGTGATGCATTGCTTCCAAGGATTGTGTCGAGTACTCCACAGATGCTTATTCTGAATGAGAGAAAGTAAGTCATTAGCTGATCAGAAAAACTTGCTAATGAGTGCTGCCAAGAATGAGATCCCAAACTTTGCTTTCAGACTAGTGCTACTGGTGGGTGCTTAAGCTGTAAAGCTGACACTTTTCTCCCATGATAGTTACCATCTAATTGAAGACTAAGAATCTGATGTGGGAAAGATCCTAAATATATCAAACAGAACTCATTGATTCTTTATTATCTTTCTTACCTACTAATTTATCATTAAAACCCTGATTTTTCTCATGTACATCTGTGCTTCATTTCCTCCATTGCTGCCATTCCCTGGTGATGCATCCATTGTATTTATTCCTTCATCTGACAGCTACAAGATCATCATCAAATCTGTGTTGGTGTGTTCTGGCAGCTACATTGCATATGTGGATATGTCAGCTGAAATTTTGAGTAGAAGTATTCTGGGAAGATATGTTTTCCAGAAGAGAGAGTTCCTCTGGTCTGATGGTACAGGGAAAATTTTTATAGATTATCTGAATACCCTCAGGGTTGAGAAAGATGCCAGTGACAGTTGTTTGTACATAAATATGGCCTCTGGCCTTGATTTGTGATCTGAGAAAGGCATGGTACTGGCACATCATCAGAAAGCTCAATCTTCTTTTCCTGTGATGTGGAGCCAATTTGTGTTTCTCATAAGTGTGACCTCCCTGGCTCCTTCTCTGTGTGACTCTGGACTGATGAATTTGCAATAATGTATAGACTGTGGTGTTATCAGCCTCATGCCCAGGGTATGCCAGGCCATGGACCTCTTGAGAGAGCTGTGTCTAGTTTCCTCTGGCTATTGCTGTCCATCTGGCAGTATTAGAGGGGCGATACTGCCTTTGGAAAATGTGGGTTCAAATCCCACTTGGGAAGTAAACAGATTTTTGTATCGACTAGTTAGTTACTGCACCTCTTCCTTAACCTATAATCAAGCAACCTCTAGGGGAAAAAAAAATTCAGCTCCTTTTTAATAAAAATATTGTGCATATATGGTACAGCCAGCATTTCCACCATCCAGAGTTAACAAACGGCTGGCAGAGCTAGACATACTAGCAGACAGAGCAGTATAGACACAAGAACTGTGCAGAGACAGTCTGGTCCTGGTACAACTTCCTACCTGTGGCTTATTGTGCTGTGTCCAGGCTGGATCTCTACACAACTAGTCAGTATCTTCATGACAGCCTCCCAGCACTGGAAAACAATTAGCGGGTCAAGCACAACACTGGACCTGTTGCATCTAGCTATTTTCAAGATTGCACCTCTGAAAATAAACCTTCCTGGACACTGTTGGGAGGGCAATGGTCAAGCACCTCTACAGCTAACTTATCAGCCACCAGGTAATCTGACCATGAGTAGTAAACAGTAGGCCAACACAGTGACATTTGGGGAGACAGTTTACCTAATAAGGGTAGAAGACTTTACATCAGCTATTTCAATACAGCAGTCTGGATCATGTACGAAATGTTCAAATCTTGCTCAATTCCCCTTTTCCTACTTGTAGTGTGGGTCATGGACAGAAGGCTAATGGTGGTAAGTGCTGTACAAAGAATAAAAAAAATATGGCTCCTGTCCCATACAGGGAGGGTATAGATACAGAGGCAAAGGCTCCTTGTTGGGGAGCAGCTAGGCATGCTGTCTCTGGAGCAAACAACGAGTACTGATACGCTGGCGTGTCCATGGTAGGAGTTTGATTGTATTAGCTAGTGTGAGCACCCACAGCCGGCTCTTTCTTTTGTTGCAGTGTTGTCTCAAGGTGACAGGGATGCATATCTCTACAGAGGCAGAAGAGCTCTTACAAAAGAGATGTGGGAGTGAAATGATCAGATGTTTGTTCTTTCTCTGCCCCCTTTAACCACTGAAGCCTGGGGAAAATGCTGCTCGCTTCACTGGAGGGAGCCTTAACCTCAGCTTCAGACATCCGTTATGTCGTCAAAGGTAATTTCATTGAAGTGTGGGGCTGGCATTGCCTTTGTCCTCCTGCATTCAAAGAGGACTTAACACAATGGGGTCCTGAATCCTGCTGCTGCAGAGATAACACAGTGTTTGTGCTCTACTGCAGCTAGAAGATAGCTTTCAGGGAAACAACATGTCTTTATCATGCAGGTATGTTGCTTTATGCAGTATAACCAGATTCATTGGCAATAAGAAAAAGGAGAGCAAGCTTGTCTTCAGTGAACAGCTTTAGGAATTAGAAGGCTGGTTTATTAAGCTCTTTAAATTCTGGCTCATTTGTATTGGGTTTATCTGGTTTAGATGACCTTTGTGGTCTCTGAAGCTTCTTAGTGTTGCAGCTTGTCCTTCTCAAATACGGAAAAAACCCCATGCCTATAGAGAAAAGTAGAGCAATTTCACTTTCCTGTCTGTAAAACACAAATCTGTGTGATCTGTTTCTAAATGAATTAGAGAAATGATCTGTCACTCTGGTTCTTCATGAACCTGGCTACTTTATCAGTCTGTAATTCTTTTTTAAAAAGGGAGTAAGTGCTAAAAGGTGACATTAATAGTCTCCGTCTCCCCCCCCCCCCCCCCCCCTTTTTTCTG
>NW_010973013.1:6173453-6177747 GCF_000737465.1 Haliaeetus leucocephalus | reverse complement strand
AAAAAACCCCCCCCCCCCCCCCCCCCGAGTTTCTTCAGTCTTCTCTTCAACCTGCCAAAGCTGTCCCTTTTACAAACTGGTATGAAATGTAATGTTTTGAGGAAGCTACAGTATTAGCTCCAGTACTGAATATGAAAACACTTATGTGTAGAAAGCTGAGAGCTGAAGTTAACCCTCAAAACATGGATGAGCACTTAGAAGCCTGATCTGCTCATTTCTTTATGCAAGCCTCATACAGCAGGTCGCAGGCCAGCTGCTGCAGGACCAGGAGGTACCTGCCGGGTCAGAAAGCTCATCCCCGGTTTTGTGAACCTAGCAGGCTGTTCTGAGTGGTTTCCTCACTAGTGGTGATGACTGTCCGATGGCAAGTTGGAGTGTGGTCACACCTAAATGCCATTTTCACATGGAATCAAGCACAAGATTGCTTTTTATTTCCAAGAGAAACATTAACTGCAGTACCAGGCTGTATTGTGAACTGAGGGAGAGTACAGTTAGGAGGTACTGTTTAACGTGTCTAGCCTTTACAGTCCAAAGTCTAAAACATTAACATTAATGGCAAACTTGAAGCTTTGATAGTGAAAACATTTACGCCGTGGCCGAGTGGCTCTGCGGTTTTTCCTGCTTTTGGGGTTTTTTTTGTTTTTATTTACTCTGATTATAACACTGGCCCCTGTAGGAGGTGTGAAGCGTGATGGTGGTTCATCTGGTGCTGCTCGAGTGCCATCTTCTGTCTTGTCCTGGTATGGCTACCCCAGGGCTCAGGAAAGGAAAAAGAAAGCTCTTAAACCCTGCTCTGCCTCCATGTGCAGAGCAGTTTTGGGGAAGAAACAACAGTGAGTGGGGGCAGCTGGGTCTCCTATTGCTGCCAAACACTTCATGCTTTGAAACAGAGTATAGACACCTTAAACAGGGCTGTCCTCCGCCACACACAGACCACCTTCACCTCTTGCTTTACGTGGCTGGGACTTTCTATCACTTCATCTGTGAGAAATGGGTGGTCAGGCCCTCAGGTGTGCTGAGCCCAGCTTAGCCTGCAGCCTGGAGGGGACAAAAAGGTCCTGTGAGAAGCTCCATGGATGGTGTCCAAATTCTTGTTGAAAATGCTCACTTCCTCCCTGAGAAAGTTAATTCTTGCACTTCCGCACTCTTCAAGAGATCCTGGGGGGGGGCGGGGAGGAGGGGAACCTGAGCTCAAAGCATTCCCCTCTTTCAGTTGTTAAACACAAAACAAGTTGGGGCTTATGTAGGTAGCCTGGTTTATTTTCCCCTCTGTCTTGCTTTTTGAGCAAGCTTGTGATTTTTCCAGGAAAACAGAATGGGAAAGCTTTTATTTCAGTTCTTTGGTATAGAAACATAGGGCTTTAGGATTTTGCGCCTCTTGCAATCTCACAATAGTTGTTTAATGTTTTAATTAACCTAATGCTAGTAGGGTGGGTACAGCATGGCATTGAAGCCCTGAGTCCCAGTAAGGCGCTGTGCTTTTCTTTTGAGACATGGCGATGTGAGGAAGATGTAAAATGAAGGATAAACTAGCAACTCCAGAAGAGCAGATTTGCTTTGCCTCTTACTGATATTGCTTGGAGAGCAACTCCTGGGTCTGAGGATGTTAACAATAGTGCTAAAGTAATTTGAATTTTATTTACTTTAGCATATAAGCATAGATAGCATTCTTCTACTTTTTTATTCCTACTGAATTTGTGATCTTTCTGCTTATGTTCAGATTTCATACTAGCAAATTTAACACCTGCAGAGCACACAACTTGCCTTATGTCAAGAAGCTGGGAAGGCAATTTTAATGTTCAACTCAGACAGCGTCTCATTTTGCTTTACTTTGGACCTGGAACATTGCTCTCCACTGTTACATGTTCCAGTAGACAATATACCTTTTCTGCCCTCGGAAGAAGGAAGGAACAGCTCTTGGTTAAAGCAGTTTCCTCAAGCATTCCCTGGATAATGCCAATCTCCCTGTGGAATTCAGTGTTCTGACAATGGCCCCATCTGTGTACTTTTGCAGTTCTGCTCTATATCTAGCAGCCAATTCCTTCTGTCCCTTCCAGGGAAGGGAAGGAGTGCCGATAGATCCAAACTACAGTAGCCCAATGGCAGTTTCATTGGATCATCTTCCACTGCCAGGGTCTGTTGAAGCATCTTGAGGGGCACAGAGTTGAAAACGTTGCCCTTCTCTCCTCAATGGCTTGTTTAACTTCTTGCTATTTCTAGTGTAAACAAACTCTTAGCACAGACTGCAAACTGGGAGCAGTTACAGATTTTTACAGGTGCTTGAAAGCTGAGGAGATATTACCCCCCTCCCCTTTTTTTTAATAGCCAAGCATTCCATCGTAGACTGTACAGTAACATTTAAAACATATTTATATACCTAATTGCTTGTTATATGTCAAAGTTGGTCCCATTTCCTATGCATGGTCTTACCAAAACCTTCATATAGCTAAGAAAAGTGTAAGATGTGTCCCATATAGAGTAGAAAGAAAGAACATCACCCTGCAGCTGCTCACAACAGAGAGCCTCTACAAGTAATCTAAGCCTCATGGTCTGGCCAGCTTTTATGTTTCTTGTGCTAGTTAACTGGAGGGAGGCAATGTCACCGGTATCAGTAGATCTCCATACCACTGGCTCTCTTGGGTTTTTTTCATCTGCCATATCGGAGGTGTAGGCAGACACCAACATGATAACTGGGTGAGTTCTGACATACGTGAGAAAAATGTGAGCCTGGTGATCAAACCTGCATAGAGGACCACGCTGCTGTGCAGCATTTCAAACATCTTGCTCCTGTTGTTTTAAGCTGAGTGTTACCAAGCAACTTCAGAACAAACTTTAGGCTTTCTTCTAATCAATGACTTTAAGAAAATACAAAATATTCAAAACATAGACTTCTATTGCATTTAAAAGAGAGAAAACAGAAAAAAATGAAAGCTTGACAGTGCATGGGTAAGTAAACTTGTTCACAGGGCATTAATTTCCTTTAGGCAAGGATGGAGCGATGCTCATGCAGAAGTCTAGGGAATATTTATAGGCTGACCACTGCATGAATTTAAGGCAAGCACCCAAACTATTAGAAGCGGGTTGAGATGTTTCACTACAACGCCTTTGCCCCTAGAAGTATGTGTGAAAGTTTGCAGCGTTCAGAGAGGGATTTGCATACACGAAGCCACGGTGTAGGATTCCTGTCATAGGTCTCACTAGAACAGGCTTTGCCTCTTTGGCTTCAGAAGAGACTGTGGGAAGCAACAAGAGAAGGAAGCAATGAAAGAGGGAACATATTTGCCTAGTTTCAAGGCACAGAAGAGTTTCTGGGGCAGGTCAGACTTGGTCAAACCTTACCACACATCCACAGGCAGCATGTCACATTTCTGGATATTGTGGCCATTTCTGGATCTCTCCTCACCAGAGGGTCTGAGCACTGGGGTTTTCCCAGCGGGCTGGGGTACAGGTTTCCTCACAGAGTGATGAACCACTGTGGTCTCAAGCCAGCTGTGAGGGTCAAGCAGACTCCTGCTTCTTTTCTAGCAACAGCAAGGGAGGAAAATCCAATTTAGGTGGGTCAGGCCTATTTGAAAGCAGACCCCGTCAACCAGGGACGTGAATGGCGGGAGATGTGCTGTCAAAGGGCACGTGTCCTCAGGGCAAGCCAAACCAGGCAAATGTTGTGTGTCGGTCTTTTTCTTTTCCATTTCCAGTTTTCAGCTGTTCCCGCTCCCCCGGCTCGGCTGCCCCAGCTGTCCAGCCCTACCTCGTCACACAGCCTGGGCAGCCTCACAGCTTGGCCTGGCGCGCTTCCCAGAGCCAACGCGGCTGGGGAAGGAGGGGGGCTAGAAAACTTGAGGCAAAGATGAGGCTGCTTGGGGCTTGCAGTTTATTTTTGTCAAGTGTCTGTTTCCCAGGAGTTTCTACTCTTACAAAGACAACCCTCCCTCCTGAACACGACGGCACACCCCGGAGCTGCCATGCACCCTGAGCAAAGTGCTGCCCCCCATATTTAGTCGGGGCACCCCGTTCGTCTCCATTCCAACGCTGCCCCTAGCACCCTTAGTCAAGATGGCGTCCCTGACGCCGCCGCCTCGCCATGTTTGTTAAGGTCACGCCGCTTCCCCTCCATCAGAACGGCGCGTAGGGTGCCCTTAGCCAAGATGTCGGCGGGGGAGGGCGGGGCGTGCTGGTGCCGCCATTTTGAAAGCGGGCACCCCGTACCGCTGAGCTGGCCTTGCCGGGAGCGCGGGGCCTGCCGGGAGAGAGCAGCGGGGAGCGGCCCTGGCAGGGGGGGGCTGTGGGGGGGGGG
>NW_010973013.1:6153910-6173324 GCF_000737465.1 Haliaeetus leucocephalus | reverse complement strand
CTGTGAGTGGGGTTTGTGGGAGTTCTGTTGTGTCCCCGGTGAGGAGGGTCTGGGGGGGGTGGTGGTGTCTGTTTGGTTCCCCGTGGGAGTGGCTGGGGGGGGGTCTGTGGTGTCCCTTACGGAGAGTGCTGGGGAGGGTCAGTGTTGGCTCCTACAGGAGGGTCTGGGGGGGGTCAGTGGTGTCCCATAGAGCAGCACGGGGGCTCAGCCGTGTCCCCAGGAGCTTTTCCTTGGCCGGGGATCGGCAGTGACCCCCGGGTCTGTGCTGAGGGTGCTGGGGCCTGGCAGGGTCCCCCAGGGCAGGGCTGGGGTCTGCTGTGTTCCCTGGGGCTGTGCTGAGGGTCAGCAGTGCTGCCTGTAGCAGTGCAGGGGGTCAGCAGTCCTGCCTGTAGCAGTGCAGGGGGTCCGCGGTGTAGGGGTCAGAGGTGGCCCCTATGGTTTCTCTAGGGATCTCTGGTGAAGGTCTCTATACACTTCCTGGTGAAGGGCTGGGGATCTGTATGGTGTCCCCTATAGCTGTGCTGAGCACAGCAGCTGGGTGATCTGTGGCGTTCCCTATAGCACTGCTAGGAAGCAGCAGCATCGCCTATAGCTTTGCTGGAAGGAGTGGGGGTCAGCAGTGTGCCCTATAGCAGATCCCATACAGAGACTGGAATGCTACTACCACTCATCTGCTGTGGCTTTGGAAGGGTCCGTCCTCTCCTGGACAGGGGATTTGGGACCTCCCTACTGCTAGGATGGGCCCTGGAGGTCACGGCAGGACTGGGGCTGGAGGGGCCTGCACTGGTGGGGGGCTGGCATATTGGGCAGGCACCTGGCCCTACACAGCCCTCATGGGGGCGGGGGCATCTCCCCTCCTGCCATCCTGACCCCAAAGCAGGGCCACAGCCCAGGCAAAACCCAGCCGGGCAATCGGGGCTCAGCCTGGGGCAGGGCAGTGGTGCTGAGCTGCAGCTGGAGGAACATGGAGTAAATTTACATTGCGGTTGCACTGTGTACCTGAGATGTCAGGCGTATGTCTTGATGTTCTGATGTGTGGGATCTTTTATAGGGAGGCTCAGCTCTGACTTTTACCCTGACAGACCCATTTGTGGTGGGGATGTGTTGCTGAACCCTTCCATTTGTCCATCCAGAGGTGGGGGTTGAAATACAGGGCAATTCCCTGTGAGCTTGATTTACATCCTTAATAGCAAGGACAAAGAAAACGTCGATGAGTTTGGAGGTCTGTAGGAAAATGTTACATCAAAACTTCTCCTCCTCTGGGCGAGGTGATGCTTCTGATTTCTCATGCCTATGGCCCTCCTGAATTTCCCGCCTGCAGTGAGGACCAGGAGTAAGGTAGTCCTGGAGCATCTGCAGCTGCAGGTGAACCTCTGAGTTTCCTCATCTGGAGCGGGTTGTGGTGCTGCTGCTCTTGGCTCTGAGTTGCTGCCAGTGCTCTCTGTTGTATGTGGGCTGGATTCGACGAGTGAGTTTTTCAGTAGGCTTGTCCTTCCCTTTCTCAGAGACATCAAAGGTAACGATGGCCTGGGAGCTCTTGCTGGCATCTTACTCTTCAGAGTTTAGTAAGGCAATACAGAGAGTGACTTCTCTGGTGTGTTGGGGATATCTCTCCTTGGATAGCATGTCTTTTCTGAAGTCTGCTGGACTCTCAATTCCTCCCTTACTGGGAGTGGGACATGGTGCCACGCACAGAGGGTGTCTAAAATCACCAAAGACCTTTTCTGACCCTTTTGTCATGTGCTCCTTTCCAGCTGTAAGCAGGTCAGGCTGGCAACCAGGTGACATTTGTGATGAGTGTCTTGGTCTCAAACTTGGCCTTCTTTTTTCCCCCCGAGGTTTTAGCTGAAGGCTTCAGGATGTGTGCAAATCTGACCTGTTTTACTTTACTGACCGGAGTCAGGCAGGATTGCCTTGAGGCCAGCATGAGGCTGAGTGGGTATTGAAAAGTTAAATGTGGATCAGAAGAAAAAAAACAACTTGCATTCTGGCTTTGACTGTCAGATTTCCTTGTTTCTTCATGGGATTTGGTGGTGTTTTAATTGTCTGGAATGTTGATGAGAGCACTGGACAGAAGAGATTAATGTAGTCACATGGTTCATTTGATAATGGGATTAACTCCTTGTAATGTATTGGCTTTGTCCAGCAACGTCTCGTGCCTATATGTAGTTGATCTGCTGACCTTCTTTGCAGGACCGTTGTCCAAACAGGCGACCACTGCCTGAACGTGTGTTGCTTACATCCTTTCAGAGCTGCAGTCCCATGGCGACGTACATGGAGTTCATCCAGCAAAACGAGGAGCGTGATGGAGTCCGTTTCAGCTGGAACGTGTGGCCTTCCAGCAGGCTGGAGGCCACAAGGATGGTTGTCCCCCTGGCCTGTCTTCTGACCCCACTGAAGGAGCGTCTTGACCTGCCACCTGTGCAGTATGAACCGGTGCTTTGTAGCAGGCCAACCTGCAAAGCAGTGCTCAGCCCACTCTGGTACGAATTTCTTGGTTGGGGATGTTAAGAGAGGCTGGATGGTACCTAGTTTTTATCCGAACTTCACTACTTCCTTGTTCCCCTTTTTCTTTGCCCTGTGTCTGGCAGCCTCTTTCATTTAGAGGTAGTGGGTTTGTTAAAATCCATGTGTGCCTAATAAGATATACTGAATGCCAGCCTGTTACTAGAGCTGCAAGAACCCGAGAAGAGATGAGTGCCTTTGGGGAGGCTATTAAGGCAGAGGTGGTATGGAAATGGCCAGTCCTCTTACCACCCCAGAGAATTTGGTGGTGAATGATGAAACTTAAAATAAACAAAGATGCTGATTATACCAATAATGTTGTCTGGGCTGTGATGTTCACTTGGTTTCCAGCTTCTTACACATCCAGCTGCTTGTAGGTCAGTTCCGGCATGAGCATCAAGGTTTTCTTTGAAGTTCTGTTGAGAATTTGAGAGGAATAGTCTTGGCCCCAGAATCATGTGATGATCATACATACTCAGAGCATAGTGTTGGGCTGAGAAAGAGCAGGAAAGGCCAGGAAGAGAAAGTAAAATGAGATCAGGCCCATGAAGTAAGAATATGGCCAGGCTTTACTGCACCAGCAGTAACAGTGTGTTGTAACGGGCTGAAGAGAGTAAACTCTTAGGGGCAGGGAACCGCCTATTTATTCAGTGTTTGTGCAGCATCTGGGTGAATGGCTCCTGCTGCTCTGTGGCTGGAGTACTTGTGTGCTACAGCTGTACAAACAATAAGATGACTGAGATAAGCCCAAGGGTAGTGAAAGAATGATTAGACTCAAGTCTTTGTATGCGAAAGGCTTCGCTCTGGAGAGCTGTCAGTGGTCTGTCACGCTGACAAGCCTGGAAGTGGCAGGGCTGGATAAGCTAAGGGACTTTCTGGCAATAGAACAAGAGTCTGAATCCCTAAAACTCTTGTCGTTCAAGTTGGAGTGTCTGATATTCTGTTTTTTCCTTAGTGCTGTGAACCAGCATAGATAATTGTGAAGCTGCGCTGTAAAATATAGTTATATTGACATCTCATCTTTCCCTTGCAGCCAAGTCGACTATCGGGCCAAGCTCTGGGCTTGTAACTTCTGTTTTCAGAGAAATCAGGTAAATTGGAAAAAGCATCAGCCCTTCTATCTTTTCAGTGAAACATTTTATTGGTGGCCTCCCCTCGTGGCCTCCCCTGGTGAAGGATGTTAAGCATAAATTCCACTTTTCTAGATTCCTTCCCTTGGCCTTTTTCTCTTGCCGAATGCAGGCCAGAGTACTTGTTAATGGGTCTCTTTTACCTGACGTCTTGTCTATTTTCAGTTCAGTTTTGCCAGTGATTTTATCAGTATGCAGGGCATAGGAAGGAGATAAAAATGCTATTTCGTCCCACGTGTTTCCAGTGTATTTTTTGCACTTGACGTTTACTGTTCTTGCCAAGTATGAAATTAATTAGATTTGAGTAGACTTTTGCCATCAGAAACTGTCACATGGCTAAATGAATTTCAGCTAATACATAGTCACTGCTTTAGTTCTACCTTTTACTTACACTGGGTTGAGCAGCTGTCGATCCTGCTGGCCACTTGTTGTCTGTGCTTAGGAAAACAGCAGTATGGGTCTCTTGTCATGAATTAATCAGGTTGGTGCAGTGGCAGTAAACACAGAGTTGAATAAACACGTCATGAGCAGGGCAGCCTCTGTACTGCAGAGGAGGGCCCTACATTTCTGTCCTGTAACTTCCTTGTCCTAATTTTTTGTTCTCTTTTTCAGTTCCCTCCAGCATATGCAGGCATATCTGAAGTCAACCAACCAGCAGAGCTTATGCCTCAGTTTTCAACAATTGAATATATAGTGCAGGTAAATGAATCATAGGAAAGTTTGAAGCCACCAGAATTGTCTTGTTTGTGACAGATTATGTATGTATTAGATTTCCTTAAGTTAATGCAAATAAATAACATTTCTGCAAGGTGCTTAAGATAGGGCTCATTTTATTCCTGAAGGCATTTAAAGTGTCATCTGGCATATGCACACACCTAGTAAACCCATCTCTTTCTACATTAGCGGGGTCCGCAGACGCCATTGATCTTCCTGTATGTTGTTGACACGTGCCTGGAAGAGGAGGACTTGCAGGCGCTGAAGGAGTCCCTCCAGATGTCCTTAAGTCTGCTGCCTGCCGATGCTCTGGTGGGGCTTATCACTTTTGGCAGAATGGTCCAGGTTCACGAGCTGAGCTGCGAAGGGATTTCCAAGAGCTACGTGTTTAGGGGCACAAAAGACCTGACAGCTAAGCAAATACAGGTATGTTCTGCCATCTCTTAGGCAGTGGCTTGTTCCTGTTAGCTCTGTTGACACCACTGCTGGTCTTTCAAGCGCTGGGCTTTCGGGGAGGAAGGAGGCTTCAGTGCTCTTGACTGTTAGCCTGTTTCCCTCCCAATATCTGTCCTATCTTTTTGCCTTTGTAAATTCCTTGGAAGCTTGTCCAAGATAGAGTTTGTGTGTCTCACATAATGGCATTAATCCATTCCTAATGGGAGTATGAAAATTAATTACATTTCACAGATTTTAATGTATTTAAGGCTACGGTATTGCAGGCCTCAGGGTGTACTGCTTGACAGCAAATATGTTTAGTGTTTGAATAATACATCTCCTGTGCCTCCTCTTTACTACTTTCTAGGATATGCTTGGGCTTTCAAGGCCAGCTGTCCCCATTCAACAGGGAAGACCTCTTCAGACTCCAGAGCAACCTGTTATTTCAAGCAGGTAAGCTGCACCAGCACAGCAGAAAAGCAGGGCAGATGTTTTATGCCCCTTTGGGGTCACACTTCTAAACCTGGGTTTCCCAAGAGGGGTCTTTGTAAGAAGATTTAAATGGTATTGTCTTGTCACAGTTATTTCCCTACATCAAGTGATACGTATGGATGGGATTTACTAGAGCTGCAGGCAAGGTATTAGACTTCTACAGTACCTTGGCTTTGCAGTTGCGAGAACATGATTGCCAGTCAAGCTAGATTTCTACTTGAAAAACATAGCTGGTTTTGGAAAGCATATTTCTCAGGAGCAGTTTGGAGCAAGGGCCTGTCTTTTTGATTGACCAGCCAATGGGGGACCTGGTCCATGCATTGCATAGCAATCCTACATACCACCTCCTACCCCCTGACCCAGCAAGTCCAAAAAATGATTGACAGGCAAGCAGTGACCCCTGAACACTAAAGCTGTATTTGCCTCTGTTGAATACAGTTTTCTCTTTCTCAGCTCCTCTTTTTCAGTGGCAGCTCTTGTGCGTTTTGCTAGACTAAATCACCATTATAGTTCTTTCCTGTGCTGTATGTGACTTCACGTTCTTGTCACTTCCTGATGTCTTGCTTTGATAAAATTTTTTATTTTGCACAGGCCTGTTATCTTGGAAGGTTTGGATGTAAGAAGGGAACATGCTACATGACTTTTTGCTTCTGATAACTATCTCGGTGCAATTTATATGTGCCAGGAACAAAGAGGCACTTTATTTTTCTCTAAACTTATAAGCAGGAAAACATTTTATTTTCATTTTTGCAGGTTTCTGCAGCCAGTACATAAGATTGACATGAATTTAACAGATCTGCTTGGAGAACTGCAAAGGGACCCATGGCCAGTGACCCAGGGAAAGAGGCCTTTACGTTCCACTGGAGTGGCTCTTTCGATTGCTGTTGGCTTACTGGAGGTACTCTTAGTGCTTTTGTTTGAGATGAGCTGGTCAGAGTAAGTACCTGACTGTCTTTGCGGAGACGTATGCAGGTGTCAGTCCAGCTTGGTCTGTGGCCCAGTTACGTTGGGCTGCAGAGGTGCAATTTCTCTCTACTGACATTGGACATGTGTTAGCACCAGCTGGTGTAGAGTGGGCTGGGAGTTTATATCTAAGTGGTAAAATATGCAGGTGTTTAAAGGTCTCTGTGTGTATCACCATGTGGACGTGATACGATGCACTGGGTTTATCTGAGGGTCATCTAAGATGTAAGTAAAAAGAACAGAAACTGCCTGCTTCCTGTTATGAAGACATGAAGCTTGATGTAGCTTGAGTCTAAACTTGAGGGTGCTGTGACTGTCAGGAAATGCATCGCTGTTTATCAAGGCAACCTTTAGCAGTGACAGGTCCCTAATGACATTGCAGAAACACATGCAAATGCTTCTCTAAAGAAAGCATTGTTGCCATTTAATCAGTCTCTCTCCCCTCCCCACTCTGATATAAGTCTTTGTTTTTATTTTAGGGCACATTTCCAAACACAGGGGCCAGAATAATGCTGTTTACAGGTGGGCCACCAACACAAGGACCAGGCATGGTGGTAGGAGATGAACTGAAAACACCCATCCGTTCTTGGCACGACATAGAGAAGGACAATGCAAGGTTCATGAAGAAGGCCACAAAAGTAGGTGCTAGTGCCTGCTGGGTATGTTCAAAAACTGAATATTGTATCAGAACACTAAATGGGGGGAAAGGATATAACACAAACCTACATACACTGCTATGTTGACGGCTGCCCAATGTCCTTCCCCAGGGAAGAAACATATTCCATTCTCTTGATATGGGAATAGTATGTCCAGATATTTGCATCATTGTCCTTGAAGTGCCTGAGCCTTTTGTGTACATTAAATTGTGAGAATGGTCAAGGGAAAGGTAAAAAAAACCTTCCTCCTAGTTACTTCTCCAGCATGGTGTTGTGCCTTCTCAGAGAAAGAAGTATTTTGGTGTTGTTTCTTAGCTGATAGTGGGTGGAGAGTTCGTCAACATCATTGTATCTCCTTCTGGGGAGGAGAAAACCTGTCTTCCAAGAATTGGTCACTTCCAGAAAGCCTTCTTTGTCTTCTTGACGTATGAAACAACAGTTCAAATAGTAAAAAGGTCAGACATGAAATGTTCCTGTCAGCTTAGAGAAAGCAGTATGACAGCTGTGCTCTTAAGTATCACCTGGAAACCTTTGGGTTTCCGCAGGCAAAGATCCTGTGCAATTCATGCACTCTCTGTATTTGTGACATGCAACTCAAGCTCATCCAAGTGCAAACATCCTAGGAGGGAGAAGCGTGCTCCAGCAAAGCAGTAAGACCAAAAAGCTGTTTAGTTACCACAACACTGGTAATTGCTTCATTTGTACCTTGTGTTTCACATGTTGGCCTCAGCTGGAGAGCAGTAGAAAAATTGCCCATTGTGGCATCCTAAACACCACATATGTTTTCCCCAGCACTACGAGACGCTGGCTAATCGCACTGCAGCCAACGGGCATTGCATCGACATCTATGCCTGTGCCCTGGATCAGACTGGACTGCTAGAGATGAAGTGTTGTGCAAACCTTACCGGGTATGTTCATAGCAGGAGAGCACAAAATTGGCGCCTGTATTTTTCTTTTGGAGGGGGAGAACAGTTCAGGAAGCGGCTAAGTTTGCTGTCAGGGCAAAAGGGTGAGATTTTTATCATTCTATTCTAAACTGTGGTTTGAATTTGCCAGGAATTATATGGCAAACCTCACCTGATCCCAGTCCACATTTCTGAAGTCTCAAAACAGCATGTGAATTAGCACTGCTGGTAGAAAACTCGATGTCCTGCTTTGAGAAAGGTATTCTAAAGCATGGTGCAATATGTCTTTTGCAAATGCCTTCTGCCTCCTTGGGAGATAGCAAGTATCCTTTCCAGAATTTATGGGATAGAGATGCCGTGCTTTGTGTCTTGTGCATGACTGAAGTGCCATCAGAAGAGTAGACTGTCAGGTGTGGTGGGTAGAAGCTTTCCTCGTGTGGGCCAGATTTTCTCTGCTTAACAGCTCACTTGTGCTTTTTCCAGGGACTCTTGGCTTCCCTGGATCTAGTTTTAAGTGACATCTCTAAGGGGTAAATGTCTGTGTTCTATATTGCTGAAAACATTATGGTCTCTGTGAGGAAGGCTGTGTACCAAACCGGGCCTTTTGGGGACTCAGCATGTCTTACTGGCCATTTAAAATCTGCTGTGTCTCGGGAGTCAGAGGGTGGTTTGAGCAAATGCAAGATATTTGTAAATAATCACATAACGCTCAGTAAGCAGAGTAGAAATTGTTTGACCCTTTGGTTGTGTTACTCAGCTCCATCTGATCAGGCCTGGGTTTACCAAGGCACTTTGGGGAGGCACAGCACAGACCCATGCACCCATCTTCATGCTGCAGTGGTGCAGCTATCCTGTCTGTAGTGTGGGTGGTTTCAGCCCTGCTCAGGAGAAGAGGCTGAGCAAAGCTCTTCACTGAATTGAGATACTTCTAACTGGTGGAACATGAGCATTTTTAAGGCAGCTAAAGGGATGGCAAGAAATATAGTTGAGAAAGCAAGCTGGCAAAGATGGAGCATTAACTTGTCTGGCTTTGGAGGAGGCATCCATGAATCTGTGTTCCCTGACGTAAATTCTACCTATGCAAAGGCATGCTTTAAAACAGTTTCTGCATGTGTTCGCATGCGTGAGAGTTGGAGGGATGTATCCTTTGTGCTTTACTTCTAGTTCCCAGTTGCTTCAGTTCCCTTGTGTATTGTTTTTTCTTTCCAGAGGACACATGGTGATGGGGGACTCCTTCAACACTTCTCTCTTCAAGCAGACCTTCCAGCGTGTATTTAACAAAGGCTTCAATGGGGAATTTCGGATGGCTTTTGGTGCAAGTTTGGATGTGAAGGTGAGAGATTAATTTTATTGGATTACATTAACTGGCAAATACAAATGCTGTTCATTCAAAAGTTGATTTAAGTATCTGGAGTGTAGAAAATTCTACATGTTTGAGGTCAGCCATAGTGCCTGTTTTGGGAGAAGCACCGTACTGGAGTCAGTGGAGGATTTTTGTTTGGAAGCTTATTAAGTTTGTGTGTGTGTTTTGTTTGTTTGTTTGTTTTTAAAAAAAGCAGCTGAGCTTGGCCTCTCCTTACTCAGCAAGGAACATTTCATACTCTCTTGTGGTCACTATAAATATGTCTTCATTATTAAAACATGACTATGTAGATTCTTTTACTCTGCTAATTGTAGCAGTAGGTGATCTAGGAGAATACTCAGAGATGCTTTCCCTGACAGCCATGTGTATGCATCATCTGATTAAAGCTGAGCAACTGATTTAGTCTGTGTGTATTCTATTTGACTGACTTGATTTAAAAAAAAAACCCAAACAAACAACTTTTTTTATCTTGTTCTAGACCTCTAGGGAGCTGAAAATTGCAGGAGCTATTGGACCATGCATATCCCTGAATGCTAAAGGGCCGTGTGTCTCTGAAAACGTAAGTTTCTGACATGGAAAAATCTTTAATAAAGAAGTAAATAAACAGAGCAAAGTTTCTGACTAGACCTACAGCTCAGCTAGAATGTCAGAGTTTTCAAGGAGAACAATTTGGAAACATCCCTAGGAAAAGAGAGTCTTCCCTAGACTGAATTCTTGCCCCATAAAGCTTTCTTTTAACTGTATGGCCTTCAGTAACTTTATTCACACCCAAAAGATAAGAAATAAGGCCTGCCTTAACTTGTACCTCTGACGAGAATGTAACATAAGCTTGCCTTATCTGCTGCTAGAGACAAAAATGCTGCTTTCTTTTCAATTCTGTGCAGGAGCTTGGAATTGGAGGAACATCTCAATGGAAAATTTGTAGTCTGGATCCCAGCACAACTCTGGCCATTTACTTTGAAGTGGTAAATCAGGTCAGTCCTGGCTTCTCTTTTTTTTTTGGTCATCCTTTTTACACACCGAAGTATTTGTTTGTAACAGGGCCAGAAAATGCAATGACATCCCCTGTGTTGCAGACGGATGGTGTGTTTTGTGCCAAAGAAATAGCCTCAGGGGTCGTTTTCATATGCATAAATTGCCTAACATTTTTGTTCTGTATGAAACCTGCATTGTTTCCTTGTCTTCTTTCTATTGTATTTATTTAACAAAGAAGAAATTGTCTTTTTGCCAGTAGGTGCTGTAGAGAATAAAAATATAAATAGCTTCAAATTCTTGGAGAATTGGTCCTCCAAGCTGTAATAACTTGATGGCTGAGAAGTAACTTTTGGCTGGGGAAGTTTCTGTGTGTGTGGCAGCTAGAAGCTCGGAAAGCTACCCCAAAGGAATTCTATTCCACATGTGCGTGTCTCTGTCTTCTCTGCTGTGTGGGCTTGTTACTGTAGGGAATAGGATGGTGGAGTCGCAGGACTTTTGCTCAGACCTCATAACGCTGTTCTTACATTCATTGCTGTAGAGATGATAAGTTGCTGCCATCCTTTAAGGGACAAGCTGAGGAAGCGTCATGCCCAATATTAGATGGGCCCAGCACCACTTGACTCTGAGGGCTGCTGGAAAACACAACACTAACAGACGCGTCTCTCTTCTCTGGTCCATCTCTAGCTTGTACTTATTCTGTGATTGCTCAAATGATGCCCTGGAGTTCTCTGTAGTGTACAAAGCAATGGAAAAGCCAGCCTGTTTTGAAGGCTTACTTTGTTTCATTTGCAGCACAACGCACCAATACCTCAGGGAGGCAGAGGGGCAGTGCAGTTTGTCACTCAGTATCAACACTCCAGTACACAGAAACGCATTCGTGTCACCACCATAGCCAGAAAGTGAGTATTTCATGTCAGTTCTTTGGCAGAATGGCAGAAACTTAAGCCGCAGTCTGTGCTGGAATTTTTCTAGCTTTTTGTTGCATGCATTGGCTGCAGAGTATTTGGCACAGGGAGGATGAATCTGGTTTGGATTTTGCTGAAGGTGAATGCACGTAGCACTAACCCTTTACTATCCCTATAGTTGGGCAGATGCACAGAGTCAGCTCCAGCATATAGAAGCTGCGTTTGACCAGGAAGCAGCTGCTGTGCTGATGGCACGACTGGGAGTGTACAGAGCTGAATCGGAGGAAGGACCTGATGTTCTGCGATGGCTGGACAGACAGTTGATCAGACTGGTAAGACCAATAGACTGCAGTTGGGTGCACTCTTGATTTTAGTAAAAATGGTCTCTGGAAATGGAAAGAGCATTCTTCTTCCAGACTGACTTGCTTCATTTGTGCTCTGATCATGGTCATGTAGTTGTAGTATGCGATAGCTCAGAAGCCAGTATGATCAGCAGACTTGTGATGGGGTAAGTAATCATCCCATTATGCTGAGAGGGTTAAACCTGAGATTAAAGAAGTGATAGTGAAACACAGAATAATGCAGGTGGGAGGGGATCTCTGGAGGTCTCTGGTTCAACTCCCCTGCTCAAAGTAGGGCCAGCTTTGAAGTTAGAGCAGGTTGCTTCAGGTCTTGTTCACTTGTGTTTTGAAGATCTCCAAAGATGGAGTTTCTCTTGTTTCTCTTGACAAGCTGTTCCCATGTTTGATCACAGTCGCTGTGATTTTTATTTTTTTTCTCTGTCCCCCATCAGAATTTCCATTTCTCCAGCTACCCATTAGGTAGCTGTAGACAGCGATATGACTCCCTGATCCCACTCTTCACCAGGCTGAACAAAAAGAGCTTCTTCAGCCTCTCTTTCTACATGAGGTGCTCCAGCCTCTGACCAGCTTGGTGGCCTCTGCTAAACTCACTCCAGTATATCCATGTCTGTCTTGCACTGGGGAGCCCAAAACTGTACACAGCATTCGGATGTGCCAAGTTCACCAGTGCCAAGTTCAGGGTAGTAATCACTTCCACAACTTCATACTGTCTCTTGCTTTGAATTTCACAAGCCTCAATTGCCTAAATTGCTTCTGGCTTTGTCCAAACACCCACATGGAGTTGATACTAACAGATATGGCACATCAGACACTGAAAAAACAGGGCCAGTATCAAATAAAGATTTGAGCACCAGAACACACATGGGCATGCTGCGTGGTGAAATGATTGTGGAGTCATTTATAGTTAAATTGCTGAAACCATTGATGCTTCTTATTTTCAGTGAAGCAGTTGATGAAATGCCAGTCTGCTGCTGCTCTAGAAGGAAGGAGAGTTGCTGCAGAAGTGTTTCATAGTGTACAAAGCAGCTTAGGTATAACGTAGTATCCCTGATTTGATGGAAAAATTTGGGTTGTACTAGAAGCACTATTTCATTCTTAGATAATTTCAAATCTGGATTTTATATATATATATATATATATGTATATATATATAAAAATAGATAAGTAGATCAAATAATCATTCTCATTTCAGTAAGATACAGAAACCACTGACTTAAAAATAGCCTGTAAATTTTATATTACTTGTTATTGTCAAGTTCATGCCTTGGTTGCTCTGTTTAAAAACAACCAAAAGAACACCCTTCCAAAAAAAAAAAAAAAAGGTGTTAATTCTAAAAAAAGAAAACAAAATAGAAAAAAGAGAGAGAGATAACCAAAGTATCCATTTTGCTTCCAACAGTGTCAGAAATTTGGACAATACAACAAAGATGATCCCAACTCCTTCAGATTGTCAGAATCATTTTCTTTGTATCCCCAGGTAAGAACTTCACTTCCCACAGCCGTGGGAAAAGTGTGCAAGGATGAGTGAGAGTCATGATAAAGCATCTTGTACCATTTATCAGATTCAAGAGGGGAGGAACAGATGCTTTCTTAATTTGGTGGGCTGGTCCTGTAGTTCAGTGCTGCGAATGACTGATAAGGGAAGAACTCTGAGGAGTTAATAAAGGGTAGACCTGCTGACATTTCTCTTCTCACTCATCTTTCTGGTGCAGTTCATGTTCCATCTGCGACGCTCCCCATTCCTGCAGGTCTTCAATAACAGTCCAGATGAATCTTCTTATTACCGCCACCACTTTGCTAGGCAAGATTTGACCCAGTCTCTCATTATGATCCAGCCCATCCTTTATGCTTATTCTTTCCATGGACCTCCTGAGGTGAGTCCCTGTTTAACAGGAAGAGGTGGATTGATCCAAAATAATGAGTATTCAGTCAGAGTAACACTATTTCAGCAAAAAGGCCCCTATATATATTTTTTTAATCAAGGTAATTATTAAAGGATGAGATGGGGCAATGTAAAATATGAATTGTGTTTTCAGTAAGCATACAGCTTCGATTAAAAAAACCCCAAACCACCAAAAAAAGGCCCCCAGAACAACCTCCCCACTGCTACTGAGCCACAGCCCCTGGCCCCTGCCATCCAGTGAATCTTGTTGCTGTCAGTATCACTTTTGCTTCTCTGCCAGAGGCTGCTGTCTCCACTGTGTAAGTCAGCAAGCCTCAGCCCTTCCAGATCATAATCTCCCACCAGCTGCTTGTTTTCAGTTGTTTATGTAGCAGTGTTTAACTATGTGCAAGTATTCAATGGACAGACACGGATTCCCTTATACTGATAGCTTCCATGAAATGAGTCTGTCTGGCAGGAAAGAAACACAGGAGCTGTTGGAGTAACACTTGGAAACCTTCTTGGCAGCATTTGCCAGAGTTCACATTTTATTTCTTATTATTCTTGAGATACTCTTGTTCAAGATCATTTCGAATTAAACTTGGATAGCCATAGAAATTGCTCTCTCGCATCCTGTGCTTCATACAGTCGCTGATAACGTGCTGCTCCATTCAGTGATGCTGCAGGAGGCTGACTGGGCTCTGCAGGGCGTTCGCATGGACTGAGCAGCCGTTGGTGGAGTTGCATCTATACGGGCAGGGCTGAGCAAGCTATCTGGCCAGCCATGAAGGTTAACACAGTTCTGAAGGCTTAGTGGTGCCTGACTTTTCATCTTTATTTTCTCCAGCCAGTGCTTTTGGACAGCAGCAGTATTCTTCCTGACAGAATCCTACTGATGGATACTTTCTTCCAGATAGTTATCTACCTTGGTGAGGTACGTTGAAATACGTTCTCTTTCTCTGTTTGCACTCCCTCCTGCCATGCATGCAGACAGCATCATTGTTAGTAGAAAATAAGCTGCTTGCAAAGCCCACGCTAGCGTAATGACATTGCATACGTGCTGCCAGTTTTAATACAATTTCCCCACTGTCTGAGTTAACAAAAAAGTCCTAGTGGAGCCGCTAAGTATGTTCTGCACTGAGTAACAGCTGTCATGTTAGCTTGCTAATGAAGGTGGTTCCTTACCATTCCTGGAAAAGGCCAGAGAAACTTGAAACTAAGCAGGGCAGAGAGCTGCAGTCTGGTTTTCAGATAAGTGATAATACTTGGTTGCTGGGTTTTGACACTTAAATAGTACTGCTCTTAAAGAAATCAGTTAGAAATTTTTCCAGTTTTTGCTTTTAAATACTGAATGTTTTTGACAGCTGCTCTTGTATTCCTTTGATGGTGACTGAGGTAAGTGCTTAGGTACTGGCCCTTTCTAAACATGCAGATTTATACCAGTGTCCAAAGCCGTGGCTTTCCAGTGCTTCTTCAGTATGCAGACCTGTAGATCTGTATTTCAGTCCTGTCAGGTTTTCTAAGGGAGTGGTACACTACTGTAGCTGGGTAATAGAAATGTCTCACATCCTAAAGTAGTTGTGGGGTAAGGGATGAAGAGGAAACTGGCTTTCCACTTCTTTCTCTGGAAATCTCCCTGTTCTTTGATGCTTTTTAAAATCTCTGATCTCCTTTATAGCCCTGCTTGGGTAGTGGCCCTCATCCAGTTTCTTCTACCTAAACATGGCATCAGATTGGAGTAGTTTAAATAAAACCATCTTGGTTTATGGTCAAACATTCCTATTAGTGAAAACTTTTTGGGAGGCATTTTAACTCTTACCTTTGTTTTTGAACTAAGCTACTTCATTTAATGACTGCTACTAGAATGCTTGAAGTTCGGCACGATAGTTTGCAGCAGCTCCATTACTAGCTCCCAACCTCGCTCTATATAGTATTTGTCCCCTTTGAGAATTGAGTAGGGATACCCGATTGACGCAGACAGGAGTTGAACGCTTGATTCAACAATGACAATAAATCTTCCAGAGCTACCTTGAACAGTTTCTACCTACTGTTGCAGAGCAAGACACCCAGCAACTGGGTAGAACTTAGTCACAGGAAGAGCTAAGTGTGTGATCTGCATGTGTACACGGCAACTGTTAGGTACATGTGGTTAGCCACTGTAAGGCAGTGGCTGCTTCGTGTAAGACCAAGTCAGATTCAAAACATCAGTGATTTATAAATGCTTTGTGTTTCTATGTTGGTGCAGGCTGAAACATAAAGGCTTGAAGATCCCTTTCAACGAATTGCTCTTGCACTGCACAAACTGCTGCTAGCTTTTGTGTTGAATGCCTGTTCTTAAATTCAGGAACAGAAACTAAATAATGTTATTGCCAGAGTAGTGAAAATGTGCATTTGCCCTGTGCTCTGTAAGCAGAAGTACGTGTAATGTTCTGCTGCCTTAAGACGTGTGGGTTAAAAAGGGAAGGCTTGCCAACATCTCTACTATTTTTTAATTTTCTCCCTGTCCCTTCAATAGACTATTGCACAGTGGCAGAAAGCTGGTTACCAAGACATGCCTGAATATGAAAACTTCAAGCACCTACTGCAAGCCCCACTGGATGACGCCCAGGAAATCTTGCAGACTAGATTCCCAATGCCGCGTTACATCCACACGGAACACGGGGGCAGTCAGGTAAGGAGGTTTATTGAGGAACTCTTTCTGTTGTTGAATAGAGCAAATAGCTGTCTTGCTGCTTTACTAAAAGGATGGTTCTGTAAGTTAAATACAGTGGTAATTTAGCTCTTCAAAGTACAGAGCCTGCTATTTTCTCATGAGCTTTTACTACAACTTTGTCTTTTAATAAGCCAGTCACTTGCTGGATATGCTTCTGAAATCTGAGGATGGAAAAAAAAGAAAAAGCCAGCTTAAATATCTTTCTATCCCCCAAAGAGGTGGGAAAGAAATGATTTGGCTATGTATCTAAACTTAACCAAGACAGGGAGTGCTAGGACACTTAGCTTGCTAGGACAGCCAAGTTATGCTGAATGATTGACCATCTGTTCCTTTATTCTCTAATGCTGAATGAGGATATAAAATAGTTCCTATTTTTGTTCTTCCTGGAACTGCAGTTGTGCTGTGCTTGTCTGTACCTGGCTTGTTTGTAGCAGTGAAGAGGCAGGAATTCATGCTCCAAACCAAAGATTTGGTACTAATTTTTGATGTGACCATGTTATGCTGGTCCTCCACTGACCTCTTTTTGAAAGGCAGATGGGGGCATGAGAGGGACAGTGCTGGTGACATGCCTGTGTCGCATGGAACCAGAGCTGCTCTGCCAGGCGAGTGCCGCTTGCTGTAGCAGAGCACTCTCTGCCCCTTGGAGACAAGTTTTCTGTGGAGCAGGGCTGTTTCTAGACTTGAAACCTGTTTAAGTTAAATTACTACCTTGCTTGCAAAAGCAGAGGAACATCACTAGTAGTGTATCAAAGGCGGTAAGAAGTCTTGAGGGAGCTGACAGGTCTGTCATTTTGCAAAACTACTTCTCTAATGTTTTGTCTTAATAGGCCCGGTTCCTCTTGTCTAAAGTGAACCCTTCTCAGACCCACAATAACCTCTATGCGTGGGGACAGGTAAGCAATGGAAGAGCTGGTCACGTTTGGGAATGCTGTAAACTGTACAATTACATATTTGTCTACGCCTTAGCCATCCTGTTTCATCACATGGCCACAAACTGGGAGCAGGTTACATTTGTCCTCCACTTCTTGCCCAAGAGCTTTTTGCAGGCATATGTGACTGGATTTGAACATCTTACCATGCTTTGCGGTGCAAGGAAACAAGGTTATTTCTATGTACCAAAGGATCCAATAATGGAATTACCAGCTGAGACTGCAGTAATTGTAGCATTTTAAAAGACACAACTGATTTATTAGGTTTGTCTCTAAAGCTTAGGCAGGTTAGATTTTTATTCAGCATGCTTATTCCAGTCCATGGTTGTTGGTGGGGAGCACTAGATGACAAGATGATCAGAATACAGTTTTCAAGCCTGGATGACTAAACTTGTGTTCCTGTTCTTGTACTGAATCCCCCCAAATTTTCAGCAAAATCCAGCTGGCGTTGGGGCTTTTTTTCAATATATCCAAGGAACGGCTGTCCACATAAAGGCGCTGCCACAACAGCTCAGTACCTCAGCAGCTTGATGGCAGGAGATGAGTGGTCTCCACAAGGAGTGCTTTGCCCCTTTGACCTCCCTTCCTGTATCCCAGCTACACGTGGGGCACAGGCAGACCAGGAGAATTTTCTGTGGTGGCTGCTTTTGAAGGAAGCAGCTAATTTGATGCAGAATATGTTCTTACAAGTTTCAGATGACCTGATGTAGAACTTTATCCTCACCCTTCCCTACAAATATGATTTTAAACCCTTAAGTCGCAGTGTATTCAGTATTCTGGAAAAGGTAACTAGCATATGGATACAGATCGAATTTTCTGAGAATACTGGACTTTTATATCCTCTTCACCTTTGTGTAGAGCTTGCGCAGCAAAATTCCTAATGCTTTAGAGAGAAGAGACTTTCTTTTTTCCAGCAGCTCCGATTGCACTAGAGGATAGTGTCACTACTGTTGCCAGAGTAGCATCTTTCCACTAGATCTGTCCTTTGCAGGAAAAAAGGTGATTGATTTAGCAGGCAATTAGTTCAGAGTGCTGACATCTGGTTTGCTTTCAGTTAGTCCCCGGTGTTAATACCACTGTTTTAGGCTCGTTATTTATTTTTCTGCAGGAATCGGGAGCTCCAATCTTGACAGATGATGTTAGTCTCCAGGTATTCATGGACCATCTAAAAAAGCTGGCAGTTTCAAGTGCATCATGACTTTGATCAAACCGAGAAGCAAGAGCAGAAGAGTTACATAGATCATGTTGATGACAGAAGTGGAGCAATTAATTTACATTTCCTTGTCTCTCTTTTAGACTAAGGTTTTTAAGTATTAAATGAAATAAATATTCAGGGAGAGTTTTTTACTTGGCCCTTCTAGATATTAATTTATTTGTATTCCTTTTTGTCTATATTCTGTTTACTCTACATTTTTCATACATTGTAATTAGAACTAAAGGATGATTTAGCCAATACAGATTTTAACAGTCTTTAGCTTAATTTTTAATGTTGTGTGTTCTTAAAAGGTGTCTTTTAGCAACCAGGGACTGTATTAATGAAAAATAAAACTGGGTAAGAGCATTGCTATTTAGTGCTATCCCTAATTCAGCTGTATGTGCAATGGACTTGGCCTACCTCCTTTTCATTGTTGGAAAAGTAACACTGGGGTGTGTACATGCTATTGGAAAATAACTTCGAGGAGCTTCTAAAGGTAAGGCAGTGCAGAAGACGTATTAGATGGTGGAGAACGCTTTGACAGACGCAGGGACGGGGCGAAATGTACAACCTGTGCTTTGAGCACGATGGTGGCATGCTGAAGCGTTGCCTCAGGGTCACGTCAGGCCCTGCCTTCTCTCGCTTCAGCCCAGCGTTAACAGGCTTGAAAGCCGGCGGTGCAGCTCTTGCTAACTCGGGCTCTGCACCCGAGTTAGGCCGTTTTCCCGGTGGGCTCCCTGCGCCGGCCTGAATCACCTCACACCCCCTCGGCCGCGTCAGTCGCGAAGCTCCCCCCCAAACTGGGTTCTCGGCCGCCGCCGCGTAACCCGCTCTGCCCCTCATCCTGCCGCCATCCTCCCACCGCCCCCAGGCGCTGTGTTTTCCAGCGGGAGCGCGGCTTTTGGGTTATGGCGGCGGCGGCGGCGGCAGCAGCAGCCCCTGCCTCCCCGCCGCCATCTTCCGCTTCCTTCCCGCTCCGCAGCCCAGGGCGCATGCGCGCGCGCTGCGCGGCGTGCCGCCTGATTGGCGGCGGGGCCCGACCAATGAGCGCGGGGGTTACTGAGGAAGGCAGGGCGGGGGGGGGGAACAACGATGCGGGCGGCGGTGTGGAACGCGCGGGCGGCGCTGCTCTACTCGTTGGGCGGCTGGACCATGCTGGGGGCCATGCTCCACTACAACTTCAACAGCGGCGGCACGGAGAGCGGCGGCGGGCCCGGTACGGGCTAGAGCGACCACGAGTCCGGGGACGCCGCCTGGGGTCGCCTCGGCGGAGCGCGGCGGCGGCGGCGG
>NW_010973013.1:6151309-6153900 GCF_000737465.1 Haliaeetus leucocephalus | reverse complement strand
CCCCCCTGGGCGCCTTGCCTGCCTGCCTGCCTCTCGGGGCTCTTGGAGCTGTGGGGCCGCCGAGTGTGAGGGCTCCTGCTGGTAGGGTGGGCGCCCAGCGCCTCCTGGCATCCCGAGGAGGTTCACCCGGAAGGGAGATAAATCCCGTGTTGGTGGGAAAAGCATGTGCTTTTATCTCTGGTGACAAGAACAGGCTCTAGACCCTTTCTGACTTGGTGCTTTTATTTGCGCCGTGGGAATGGTTCAAAGCTGCATCCAGGGAAATTTAGACTGGACATGATGAAGTATTTTTTAACGAACAGGGTGGCTGAACACTGGAACAGGCTTCCTAGAGAGGTGGTCAATGCCCCAAGCCTGTCAGTGTTTAAGAGGCATTTGGACAATGCCCTTAATAACACGCTTTAATATTTGGTCAGCCCTGAAGTGCTCAGGTAGTTGGACTAGATGATCATTGTAGGTCCCTTCCAACTGAAAATATCCTATTCTGTTGGCTCTCCGTGTTCCTGTTGCTCTTCCTCAGCAGCCTGCTGCTTATTGAGATGTAGTAACATGGAGCTAGCTGTAATGTGGATAACTTGGAAGCCACTTGTTATTGCTGCTACTGTAGTACTGATACTAGTCCAGTACCAGTGCAGCAACCTAACTTACCCTAGTAAATCACTTTCTGTCGATGCAGTCACCAGATGTTCGCTATCTGTTTCTCAGTGTTTAAGAAAAAGCAAAAAGAAGACCGAATGCCTATGCAGCTGCTGTTTTGCCATGATGAAGGGATAAAACATTTTTATTGCTATGCTCTTTTTTTTTCTCCCCCCTTACCCTCCCTGTTCCTTAGAGAATGAAAGTGATCCTCAGGCAAACCAAGCAACCCACAAGGAAGTATACACTAGAGAAACAGCTTTAGGATTTAAAGTGACAACAATAATAACATACAAGGAAGTTCAGCCTCCTATTACTCGACTACTCAGGCGTGTGAAATCATTCTTTGATCCTAATGACAGCCCTCCTTCTGAAAATTGAATGGTCTGGAAGCTCAGAACTTGGTGCTGGAGCTGGCTTCTCCGAGATAGTCATCCTGGTGCCTGGCACCAGACCGTCGGTGGAAAACTTTCTCTTCCATTGCTGAAACGACAGCTCCGTCTCAGACACAACTTCGTAGAACTTGCAGATCTTCTCATCTGCTCGGATCATTGCTGTTCTTTGCACGTATATTCAAATTACTAAACATGAACTGGGTTCAACTAGGCATGTTGTGAGATGTTAACGAATCTGCGCGCTGCCTGGTGTCTTGGGTCCAACGCTCTGACCAGGTGGCTGTTGCGGTTATTTTCATGAAGTTCATTTCCCAGCTGGTGTGCAGGACGTACCTGGGTGATCGGGACGTACCCGGAATGGCTCCTCAACTGGTCAGCTTTGAAACGGGTACTTAAGAACGATTAGTAAATGGGAAGGAACATTTGGGATATGAGAGTTGTTAATCATCCTTCAAATAAAAGCTTACAAGAGAGGAACTGCAAGTGCAGAGAAACTACTGTAAGCTGAAAACTTTTTCTGCTCCAGGCCCTCTACTGGGCCTTTGTTTCTATAGGGGTTTCCCTGATCCTTACACATGCTACCTCCTCTTGTAGGGTACTCCCCCCCAGCTGCTGTGGCTGTAACTAACTTTCATTCTATGGGGTTTTACCTGGTCCTTATGGACATCACCTCCTGTCACAGCAAGCTGCTTCTGGCCACTGTTTTCTATAGGCGTTTCCCCCATCTTCTCTCACTGCTGACCCTCATTGCTTATAGGGGCTCCCTGCAGCCACCACTTACACTTCTAGAAGGCTGCCCCAGCCTCTACTATCTACAGGGGGCTTCCCCCAGTCCCTATAGATACAGCCTCTAGAGGAAGCTGACCCGAGACCCTGCACAAGCAGACCTTCCTTTCTGTAGGGGCTTCTCCCTGCCCCTGCAGACACCTCCCCGTTTCTATAGGAGCTGCCTGCTATCCCTGTAGCCTTTTCTAGGATACCCCCTGCCCTGCCCTGGTTTCTGTAAGGTCTCCTCACAGTCCTTGCAGACACCACCTTGTTGTCTCCAGCCCCTCTGCCCACACCCCCCAGCTTCTATAGGAGCTTTTATACCACGAGGGCCAGCCTATGCGCCTACAGACCCGCCTTTCTATATGGGCTCCTCTGGTCCCTACAGGCACCGCCTCCTTTTCCAGAAGGCTTATCCCAGCCACTAATTTCTGTGGGCACCCCCCTGTTCCCCTATAGCCATACCCATAGAGGATGCCACCCCGGTTACCTGCATTTTCTCCTTTCTATAGGCACCGCCCCGCTAAAGACCCTATAGGCATCAACTCCCTTCGGAGAAAAGAAGCCCCTCGGCACGCAAAACGTTTGTCGACCCCTCCCTTTTCTACAGAGGCTTCCTGTAGGGGGAAACCCCTACAGGCACCGCTTATGCCTATGCCATACAGCACATACACCCTATATATGTATACACATCCCTTACAGACCTATAGCGGCTCTCACGGGGAGGCTGCGGCAGGACCTCCGAGCCGCCAGGGGGCGCTGTAAGCAGCGCGGTCCGGCAGGGAGCGGCCG
>NW_010973013.1:6145422-6151176 GCF_000737465.1 Haliaeetus leucocephalus | reverse complement strand
CCCCCTTCCCCGCCGCGGCCTGCAAGGGCCCCTCAGCGCCTTCCCCTCCTCGCCTTCCTTCTGTGTGTGTGGGCAGCGCCGTCCCCCTCGCTTTCACCCACGGCTGGCGTGCGTGGGTGGTCCTCCTTCCCCTCCCCTGGCGTCCCCCTAGCGTGGGTTTGGCGTGGGTCGGCTTGCTTGCTTCTTGGTGCCGGCCCGCTCGCCTTCTCCCGTGGTTTGGCGTGTGTGTCGTCTGTGTAATGAGAGTTGCCTCCTCGCATGGCTTGCGGGGGTTGGCAGGCCAGTTGCCTCCTGGAGTGGGTTGCGTGCTTTGACACGGCAGGCACAGCCAGCTCGTGTTGCTGGTTTATGTTCGGCGGGGCTGTCCCGATTACTGCTGGGCACTCTTTTGCGTGAGTTGGCAGCGCCATCCCAATCGCATCCTCCCGTGGCTTGCGTGTGCTGTCATCTTGCATTGCTTGCAGGTATTGGCAGTGCAGTCGTGATCGTCTTCTCCAATGGCTTGCATGTGTCGGGGCACTGTAATAAGAGTTGCCTCCTTGCATTGCTTCCATGTGTTAGCAGCGCCGTCCCAGTTGCCAGGGACGTGGTTTGCATGTGCTATAATCAGAGTTGCTTCCTCGCATTGCTGTCGTGCGTTGGCAGTGCAGTTGCAGTTGCCTCCTTGCAGTGTTAGCATGTGTTGGCACTACAGTCACAGTCATCTCTTTGTATTGCTGATGTGTGTTGGCAGTGCCGTCCCCGTTGCCTTTGCCCATGGTTTGCAAGTGTTATCTCTATAATGAGAGTTGCCTCCTTGCATGGCTTGCATGCGTTGGCACTATAACCACAGTAATCTCTTTGCATTGCTTGCTTGTGTTGGCAGGGCTGTCCCGATTACTGTTGCACATTGCTTGTGTGTGACAATGGAGCTGTCCCTCTTGCCTCGTCGCATGGCTTGCACGTGCTGGCACCATTGCCTCTTTGTATAGCTTGTGTGTGTCAGCAGTGCAGTTTCAATCACCTTTTCCCATGGCTCGAATGCGTCGGCACTATAATCAGAGCTGCCTCCATGCGTTGCTTGCGTGCGTTGGCAGCGCAGTTGCAGTCGCCTCCTTGCATGGCTTGCATGTGCTGCCGCTACAGTCACAGTCATCTCCTTGCATTTCTTGTGTGTGGTGACAGTGCCATCCCTGTTGCCTTCTCCTATGGCTTGCATGCATCAGCACTACAATCACAGTCACCTCCTTGCATTGCAAGCGTGTTGGCAGTGCAGCCTGACTCACCTATTTGCATTGCTTGCGTGTGTTGGCAGTGCTGTCCCAGTCGCCACCATGCATTGCTTGTGTGGGTCAAGGAAGCCAGTGATGGCCCTGGTGCGTGCTTAGCTGCTGGTAGGAATGGTGTGTCCTGGCGGCATGTCCTGGCTGTTGCACCAGTTGGACCTTCGGTGTTCAAAATGCTTAAAATTCCCAAGAAGTTTGCATATGAGGCAGTAAGTGAGCCTGCTGTGGGGCCCAGGGGCAAGATGGTGTGCAGCAGGATAGCCTGCACGTTAAAGATATAGTTCTGCTTGTGTGTGGATGGTCCGTAAGCAATGGAAGGAAGAGCATGCCTGTGAATAAGGAAGGAGCACAGCTTTTGTGCACTGAGGGTACAATAGCGGTCAGACCCTGTCAGCACTGGGATTGTGGCTGACTTATTGCCACATTTCTGGGTAGAATTTAAACTGTTGTTTCTGGCTGTTAAAAGAGTTTGAGATGTCCCTCTGTGAGGGAGATAGTGCTGTGCTTAGTGGGAGGATAGATTTCTGAGCTGGAGGGCTCATACCCGTATCGGATGGAAAGGAAGAGGTTTTGGGAGGAGTTTTCTCCCCTGGTTTCCTTCTGCCCATTGGGAATGGTCCAGCTCTGGCCACTGGTGCACAGACACAAGCTTTCAGCTTTTGCTGGGGGCCTGCTCTCCTTTTGTTTTACAGAATGTTTGGGGCTTTTTTTCCCAGTTGCATAGGCCTGGATATAGTTTTAACAGCTGGGTAGCTGGTGCTTATCTCGATTTTAAGATCTCATTTAAATCTAACTACAGTCATCTCAGGCTCAAGCATGTTAAGATAATTTAAATTAAGATAAATTAAAACATTTCTTAGGAAAACACAGTGGATCTGTGATGGTTTGTGTTTTATTTTAGATGTCATTAAAGAGGCGGTGGTGCCAGCTAGGAGGGTAGTATTTGCAGGTCGTGTTTCAAAAATCCATGAGGACTATATCAAATAGAAATCACCTCTTCACAACTAATGCAGAGTAGGTGTGGTGGACTAAAGAAATTGAGTACACTTATTGATATCAACTAGGGGGATAATTTTTACAAGGATTGGAGAGAGTTCTGCCTCCTCTCTGGTTAGCACTGCTGATCAGTTGTAGTAAAGAATCTTTGTACAGTGTTTTTAAATGCTGGAGTAGGCATCTTGAGCTAGTCCCTCACAAATAAGACATGCTGTTGGGAAAACTTTTGAAAGAGGGCTTCTGTATGGTCTTTACTCTCTAACAAACTTAAGACAAAGAAGAACGGTTTAGAATGATGTTTTCTTTGGTGGTTGTACAGTTGCCAGCTGAAATCAGTACTCACCTGTGTCATAAAACGAGACAGTGCATTTAGCCTTAATTTTCTTTTTCCCCCTCTTCCCCAGTGGGTGGTGAACAAATAAGTTCAATAGGACGAGGCCTCTGTGTGCTGCTGGGCATTTCTTTGGAAGATACGCAAAGAGAGCTGGAGCACATGTAAGTCACATATTTCCTTTTGCCTTGTACTCTTTTATTTGTGCGTTTCTGACACTGAATCAGTGATACCTGTGTAGTAGCCAAACAAATGGGGCACTCCTGTTGGGAAACTCGGGTTTGCCTTTTAGTTCCTCTTCAGATTTTACCCTAAATACAGTTTTCTTAATTAGAGTTTTCTTTTTATGTTCCATTGAGAAAAATCTGTTGCCATTCCTTGTCTGTGTGTTTTTTATGAAGAACTGACTCAAAAAGGAAGAATCAACATGTTGGTTTTTTCTGATCTCCCTTTATTGAATGTCTGTCCTTTTTACTGTATGAAGTTACCCAGGAGGAGTCCATCCTTTAAGGATGGGCTGTATTAAGAACCTCAAACTCTCATTTTAGCTTGCACACGAGAAGTTTTGTTCTTCCAAAAGGCTGGATAGTCTTGTCAGTTCCTTTTCTGTAAAAGTGAATGAATTTTGGCAGCCTGGAGGGCTGGCTCTGGCCATCTGTTCCATGGCCACAAAATACTGTGATTTGGCCGGCAAACACATGCAAGAGAGAGTTCTCCAGGGGCTTCTCTGTCTCCTTTGGACTGTTCATTGTTCTAAGTCTGACCTCAGTTCTTATGAAGGCAAAGAAGAAACAGGTAATTGAGCTAACTTGCGTCAAGAAGAGGAAAGGCTCAAGCAGTGAAGAGACAAGAATCTGAGCGAAGGTGAAAACAACCCTTAGCAGATGTGGAAGAGAAAGTAGACAGTGGGGATGTGAACTAAAGGCCACCAAAGATCTCACATAAACATGTGAAACTTGTAGAGAATTGCAGTAAAGCTGAAGGTGTTTTTATTATGACATGCTCCATTGGCTTGCCTTACTGTTTGCCTCCTCAGTGTGTAACATTTGCTCTGTTCTTTCTCATTCCTACCTTGGTGAATGTGAAAGTTGCTTTGGAATATTGCAAACGGGTGATCTATAGCGACTGTGCTCTCAACACCAGGTTGTTTGGATGACTGACACAGGAAAGGCAGGAAGCCAGCATCTGAAAAAAAGGAATGAAAGAAATCAGCTTAACCAGGCTCTTGAAAGTCTTATTAAAGGAAACTTTAGTAATCGTGTAAATGAAACAACAAACATCTTTACCATTAAAACACTGCAGTGATGGTGATTTAAGCCTATGTGCTGACGCCTTCCAAGGCTTTTGACCATCCACTTCATTCAGGAAGCAATTCCATTTGTCTTTGACACACACAAATTGGCAAGGATGATTTTTGTGACTGTGCCTCGGGAGGTTAGACTGGATGACCCTTAAAGGTCCCTTCCAGCCCAAACTATTCTGTGATTCTATGATCCTGATGAAAAAGTGCTGTCCTCATCTGGCTTGTAGGGCTGGGTTTGGAAAGAGTGCTAGGAGGTGACAGAGCTGGAGGAATATATGTTTGGAAACAACCATAGTTTATTTATAGTCATTTCATACTGAGTGTGATTTCCCAGTGTGGTGGGAGGATTAAAATTCCCAAAGTTATTCACACATTAAATAATGTTGTGACACATAAAATCAGATAGTAAAAAGTAAGCTTTCTTACTTCCTATGCTATCTTTATGTCACCCTGTAACTTCCAGTTATTCTGTCCTGATCTCATGCTCTGTAAAATTATGATATTAATTAATAGTCTGACAATGTTATATATGTGTGTAAGGGCTTTCTTGGTTATGGCTCTGCCTAATGTGATGAGATTCCCATGGTTTAGGAAGGAAGGGACAAAGGGGTATCTTGTTATGTGGAGGCAGAACGAATATGCATCTGCCTTCCCTTTTATCTCATCCCGTGTGGTAGGCATTAACTTGTACCTGTTGATTCTGCCTGGGACAATTTAGGAATTATCTTTTTCTCCACCTAGGGTTCGAAAGATCTTGAACTTGCGAGTATTTGAAGATGAAAGTGGGAAGCACTGGTCCAAAAGTGTCATGGATAAAGAGTATGAAGTGTTGTGTGTGAGCCAATTTACTCTACAGTGCATCCTGAAAGGAAACAAGCCTGACTACCACATGGCAATGCCCACAGAGCAGGCAGAGTGTTTTTATAACAACTTCTTAGAGCAGCTAAGAAAAGCCTACAAACCAGAGCTTATTAAAGGTAAGGGCAAAAGGTTGGTAACGTTCTTGATGTGACCAGTGGACCTTGTTTGTATGTGCTCTTCCCTGATCATTACGTTCTTTATTCTGCAATTTTCTGTCTGTGTTTCACAGGAGCTGTCTTTACGTGGCAATAGATAAGGGGATGTTATGGTATTTTCACTAGCAGCCCAGCAGGGTGATCACTCCTGTCTTCCTCTAGCCAAGCCATTCCCTGGCGTTCCTCTGGAATAGTTTGGCATGTAGATGTTCTTGTATTGGTACTGGGTGTACAACGTGAGCAATGACTCTGATGACATAACCCAGAGAGGCTGCAGCCATGAGAACAAGCTCTGGGGTCAGGCTCCTTCAAAGGCTGGATGTTTTGTGTTGCGTAGCTAGATTAATCCAGGAGGAGCATTTTTTCTGAGGCATATGTGGTTAGTCAGACTCGAGGCGTCACCAGTGTGTGATGGACAGTGTAGCTCCGTCTGTCACTTTAGTTTTACATTCTGTTAAACGGTAATGATGACAGTGGGAGGTGTAATGTGCTACTTGAGAACAGTGTTTGATTTAGACTATCTTTTCTCAACTCTATGCCATGTATGCAACAGTTTTGTCTTTACCAGAAAATGCCTGGCTTCCCTTTGCATTTGTGCTCTGTCCACCCTTAATCTTTTCTGTTTGCTTTCTGGCTGTTTTCATACTTAGACTTGAATTTTTGGTACACCTGCCCAGAAGACAAGTGTCTAGAAAAGACTATTTTTTAAATGGGGGCTATTAATAGATAATGGTCAGCCTTACTTTCCTTATGAGGAAAAAAAGGAGAAAAGGACAGAATACTGATAGCTGGGGAAAGATTTAGAGGCTCATCTCCATATTGACTGTAGATGAAGGTAATTAT
>NW_010973013.1:6140894-6145412 GCF_000737465.1 Haliaeetus leucocephalus | reverse complement strand
GATTTAAGAAGAAATTGTGAAACTAGGTTTTAGCTTTCCCTTGTTCGTTCAGGCAAGACCAGACCCTGAAGCTGCAGAGAACAAAGCTGTGTTACAGTGAGGCCACTTCTTGAAAAGAGCCATGGGGACCAATGGACACTAGAACCTTTTGGTTTTGTTGTATAAGGGAACTGCCAGCACAAAACCTCAGAAGTGTCCCATGACGAAAGCACATACTGTGCAGGGACCATGGTCCCTGAAACTACAGGACGTATCAATTTGTGATAAGGGAGGGTGGCAGCTGCTTCTGACAACAACATCACCTTTGCAGTATGTTTGAAGGCTTGAAGATGAGGGCGTGTGGTGGTCTGCAAGACATTGTGGATTAAGACTAATAAAGGGATTTTGGAATGTGTAAAGAAATTCTCCCTCATTTGGCTTTTTAAATCCTTTGAGAGAATGAGGTTGCTGAGACTGAAACCCCCACTGCCTTTCATATTGTGGTGGTTGCAAGGCACCGAGACCCTTCCTGTTTTTGACGGGTGTTGTGGTTTAACCCCAGCCAGCAACTAAGCACCACGCAGCTGCTCACTCACTCCCCCCCCGTCCAGTGGGATGGGGGAGAAAATCAGGAAAAGAAGTAAAACTCCTGGGTTGAGATAAGAATGGTTTAATAGAACAGAAAAGAAGAAACTAATAATGATAATGATAACACTAATAAAATGACAACAGTAGTAATAAAAGGATTGAAATGTACAAATGATGCGCAGGGCAATTGCTCACCACCCGCCGACTGACACCCAGCAAGTCCCCGAGCGGCGAATCCCTGCCCCCCCCTTCCCAGTTCCTAAACTAGATGGGACGTCACATGGTATGGAATATACTGTTGGCCAGTTTGGGTCAGGTGCCCTGGCTGGGCATGAGAAGCTGAAAAATCCTTGACTCTAGTCTAAACACTACTGAGCAACAACTGAAAACATCAGTGTTATCAACATTCTTCACATACTGAACTCAAAACATAGCACTGTACCAGCTACTAGGAAGACAGTTAACTCTATCCCAGCTGAAACCGGGACAATGGGAAAGTCTGAGAAGAGGGCAGCATTAACAGACATTTCTGTTTTAAGTACTGTACTGTTTCTACTAGCTCTAAATCTTAAACTTTCTGAGCTGTGAGTCACCTTGACCTGGGGTGACCTTGGGTCAAAAGACTGGAAGTTTAAGTATGAGGAGAATGGAAGGAGCTGTTACAGAAAGATGTCCCTTGATAATATTTCTGATGCTGAAACAAGATAGAAGGTGCTTGTGACATGGGAGTGCTTTGAGTGTGCTGGTAAAGGTGGGGGCTTATTTGTCCACTTTATCCTCCTGTGAAAAAAGGGGCCTGTGAAGGTTACTTTTTCTTTTAGGTCCATACACGTATGGGAAGTGCAAAAGGCAGTCCTTTTCTGTGAGTAAAGTACAGCAGAGGGATGATATGATACGTAGAGAGCTATTTGAAAAGTTGTGCTCCCACTAATAAAGTTCAAGATGGTATTTTTTGTTTATTGTTTTGTTAAAGAAAGATGCATTAGTTTTGACTGGTTTATGTGATCGCTGTATAGGTACATCTCTTTCCATATGCACAGTCAATACAACAACCACCCTTCTAGGAGCAGCAGCTCAGGTAGTGTCTGCTTGATCTTCCTGAAGAAGCAATATAACCACTTTCTAAGCATGTCAGTAGATCCTTCCCTCATTGCATGAAGGTGTAGAGTCTTGTTTTATTGTGCTTGTCAGATGCAGAAACTGCCTTTTTCTGTGCAGCGAGATTCCTGAGCTGTAGTTGGTATTTGTAAGAGTCTGAGGCTCTTTCTTACACATTATGGTAGCTAGACTTCAGGTGTGCAGATACAGCTAACCAAAAGCAGCAAGCATTCTTCAAGCTTTTATTTTTCAACCGAGAGTAATTTATAGGCATCTCTGAAAATGTGTGTCTGCATGATTCACCAGTGAAACCATAAGCTACAGATTTAGAGAAAAACTACCTGGGTTTTACCTGCAGGTTCTCATCTGTCATGGGTGGCAAAAGGTTTGAAAACTGTGCTAGAAAATGATAATCACTAGGTTTTTGATTGCTCTGACATCTTTTCTCAGTGGGACCCTTTACATGTTTCAGGCTCCTGCAGATTTATAAAATGAGAACAGGTCTTGCTGATTTTTTTCACTTGCTTTGTAAATACTTTTGTCTCCTAAATTTTCTGTTATTTTCTGTAATTATTTAGTAACGCTCTTCTTTTCTTCTTCTGCACCGTTAGCTAGCATTCAGGACACACTGATCCTTTCCTGAAATACTGTCAGCTTCATGGTATCTCTGTTTACCCAGTTTACCCAATCAAGTCAGCTGCAGTAACTGTTGATGTGCCAGTAACTTCTGATGTGCCATTCTTTGATGCCACCGCAGCCTCAGTTCTCCCCTCCTGCCAGAGGATCCTGACCCTACAGTGGAGTAGATGGGGAGACGTTTTCACTCCTGCTGTAGTAGTTCTTAGGTTATGTGATGCAAAAGTGGTCTGCACACACACAAAGGAGCACAGAAGCAGGCAGGGGAACCCAAATTCTGGACTCGGAGGATCGGAAACCCTGTCCGGGCCCCTCCCAGGGCTGTTCTGGGGGACCCTCAGTCCCGTCTGTGGTCCAGGTGTGATGCCCATCATGGGGAGTCAACAGGAGTGGCTCTCTGGAGCACCTTTTGGACTGAGGGGGGTCACTGCCTAGGGATACAGGACACATGCAGGAGGAGAGCATTTCAGGGTCACACAAGACTTATAGGATGTTTAGGTGAGGAACACCTTGGCCACTGGACCATTGGCAGCAGTCTCTTGTGCAGGGCTATAGTTTTTGGCTTTGCCAGAACTTTGCATGGGGTGGCTTGTGGCATGCAGCCTTTGCAAAAGCTGTTGGGCAGTAGATCTGTTGTGATATGGCCCATATGTGTTGGACAGGCCTTTTCTTTTTCCTTTTTCTTTTAAGCAAATACCAGACTTCTATCTGACTTACAGGATGTGACAGGGAGTGACTGAAAACTCTTCCAGAGCTATTTGTCCCTAGTAACACATTAATGAAGAATCAGGACAGTTTGATTTGACCTCTGTTCAGTCAGGGACATCACATGTTGCCATGGAAAGCTGCTCTGTAGCTATACAAAGTCTCAGGTAAATATTCCCAATGGGTGGTTGCTCCATGGAAGTTTGAGCCTACAGCTTTCAGCATGTTCTTGCTCACTCTCCGAGGTGGTGCTGGAAGAAGTTTTGGTTGTGTTGCTGAACAGGCTCCAGGCCTGCCTTCCTAGTAAGTGAGACTGTTCCAGTCTTTGGATAACTGCTGTCTGCTTGCTACAGTAAACCTTTTTCTGTTCTATGCATTTGTATTGATATGGTAGTGTCTGTTCTGGTTGCTGTCCCTACCAGGAAGGTCTAGAAAGGCTACCCAGGTGTGCAGGATAGGAGAAGAGAATATGTGGGAGTCAGCAGCCAAGTAGGCTCAGCCCAGGGGTGGGGTGAGTTTGAGGAGTAGAAAGCTGGACTCGGAAAAACGGAGCAGGAAAGTTTGCACAAAGGAAAATGAGATGTGAGATGAAGACAGCATACAAAGGGATGGCTTTTGTAGACTATGCAGGATAAAAAAGTCATGGGTCTGTTGTGATGGAAACTTCTCAAATGCTTACCAAAAATGTGGTCTGTGCCTCAGCTGGTGTGCTAATAAATGCCATTGATGACAAATGACATAGACATTTCTGATTTTAGAAGTGTATTCCTGTGAAGTAGGCAGGGTTGATGGAGTAGATGCTGTCTTTTTTTCCACCCTTTTCGCCAAATTCTGTCAAAGAATGGCCTAGGTCGCAAACAGGAATGTAGAAATTGCTGTAACAGACTGGAACTGAGCTGCACATCAATGTCCCCTGCTCTAGAGTATTTAATGTCAAATGCTTCAGAGTAGGCTTCGGGTCTTTTTATCTTTCGCCTGTATGTAAGATTTCTTCAAAACATCAACTGGTTAGCTGGACTGGATCCCTAGGCTTAGCTGTTACAGCCTTTAAAATTTCATCTCCTGCCTGTGAGAACTATCCTGCCTATCCTGAACTGTGAGCACCTTGATTATCTGTAGACTTGTTTCATGCACATTTCTGTACTTGGTTGTGTATTGGTCCTCTCTGAATGTCAGACCACATAGCTGGGTGCACACAGATTCGTTTTTTCTTAGTAGCTTTCTGCAGTTTGATAGTTGGCTGTCTTTTTATGTATTTTTTTTCTTTTTAGTAGCATATTTGGTAAAGATTTTAGTATGAGTTATCCTTCCAAGAGCCCTAAGCATGTCTTGTCCCTTCCCTTTTCAGATGGCAAGTTTGGTGCCTACATGCAGGTACACATCCAGAACGATGGTCCTGTAACAATAGAACTGGAGTCCCCGGCTGCCACTGTTGACCCTAAACAGGTAAGCAAGCCAGAAGGTCAGTCTGGAAAGGGTGGATGTATAGGCTGTGCCTCCTCCACAAATTTG
>NW_010973013.1:6139800-6140002 GCF_000737465.1 Haliaeetus leucocephalus | reverse complement strand
AGCATCCTTCTGGACAAGTTGTCCAACTGTGGGATGAGTGGGTTCACGGTGCGTTGGGTGAAGAACTTGCTGAAGGGCACGACTCAAAGGGTTGTAGTGAATGGGGCTGCATCTGGCTGGCGACCGGTCACCTGCGGTGTTCCTCAGGGCTCTATTCTAGGGCCAGTTCTGTTCAATATATTTATCAACAATCTGGATGCAG
>NW_010973013.1:6139547-6139790 GCF_000737465.1 Haliaeetus leucocephalus | reverse complement strand
TTGACCCCACCATTAGCCAGTTTGCTGATGATACCAAACTGGGAGGTGCTGTTGACTTTCAAGGGACAGGAGGCCTTGCAGAGGGATCTGGATAGATTGGAGCATTGGACTACGATTAATGGGATTATATTTAACAAGTCAAAATGCCAGATTCTGCACCTAGGATGGAGTAATTCTGGGCACAAGTCTAGACTGGGAGAGGAGTGGCTGGGGGGCAGCCCCGCAGAAAAGGAACTGGGGGGG
>NW_010973013.1:6139230-6139537 GCF_000737465.1 Haliaeetus leucocephalus | reverse complement strand
GGGGTTCCGTGTTGACAGCAGGCTCAATATGAGCCAGCAGTGTGCCCTGTCAGCCAGGAGGGCAAACCCATCCTGGGCTGCATTAAATACAGTATAACCAGCTGGTCAAGAGAGGGGATCATCCCGCTGTATTCAGCGTTGGTGCGGCCTCCCCTTAAGTACTGTGTGCAGTTCTGGACCCCACAATTTAAGAAGCATGTGAAGGTCCTTGAATGCATCCAGAGAAGGGCAACAAAGCTGGTGACAGAGCTAGGAAGCAATGTCCTACAAGGAGCAGCTAAAGACTTTGGGCTTATCTAGTTTGGAG
>NW_010973013.1:6098280-6137842 GCF_000737465.1 Haliaeetus leucocephalus | reverse complement strand
TGCTGCCTGTGACTGTGAGATGGAGCCCCGTGGTGTCTTGGTCTCTAGGAAAAAACTGGTGACCAGTCTTTTTTGCTCAAGCAGTCTAGTGGGAATCATTGGTATAAGGGTAGGTGGATGGCACAGTGCAGTTTCTGACTGAAATGGAGAGCACTGAGAGAGCTTTTACCCCTGCTGTCCCGTGTGTGGGTATAAAATAACCCAAGAGGATTCACCAGGGCATGCTGGATTTGGCAAGTTTCCATCTCTTTCTTGGGGAACATTGGCTTGTTTAAGGGTTTTGTCCTCACAGTTGCCTGCTTTTCCTGTCTGACAACACCTTCTTGGTGGCCATGACATGGGCTGAAGACGGGGAAGGATGCTGGTTTTCAAACTTTGCCTGGCATGAATTCCCTGTTTATTGTGAATGATGCTGCTTCAAGTCTTGCCTGCTGATTGCCTTCCTTTCCTCCTTAAACCTCATTCTTCATCAGCAAAGATGAGGCTTCTTGTGCAGAATGTGCTTAGAGCACTGTTATTTATCCTCAGGTAAGGTTACACCAAGTATCTTCTTACTGGGTCTGTGCCTGGACCCTATGAAAAGGAGGACAGAGAGAGTCCTTCTATGGGTTGAGTGGGTTCCGGACATATAAGAGTAATGTAAATTTGCTTACCTTCCTTCTGCAGTGTGTTGTCCACACACATTTCATGAGCCACCCTCAGTTCCAGCTCATTGCAAGTCCTGATGTGGGGGATTCCTGTTTGTCATAGAAATGGATGAGCTCTTGCAGCGGCACAGACACCTATAAAGCAATCCAGCCGTGCGTGCTTTGAATGCACAAAGAATTTAATCTATGCCACATTTCAAAGAACCCCATTTCCTTGAAAATTGGCAGCTCTTTTAACTGAGTATCTTTTCCAGCTCATATCGGGACCTTAACACACACTGTTGGAGGCACTGCTGTTTCCGACACTCTTAAGCATCCTTTCTGGATATTATTTGACATGTCTGCCATCTTCTCTCACCCATCATACAAGATGTGGGATGAAGAAGAACCAATTTAAATTTGCCATTCTCTTCTCTCTTCCCTGCCTGTTGCATTTTTTTTTTTCTGTTATACAGTCTGTTGATTTGCTTGTAGCATGGGAACTAAGGCTTAGGGATGGTGTGTTTTTTATCTTTTTGCGTTCTGCTTTAGCAAGGAGAGATAAATAAACCATCCTGCAGTGTTTAATGTGATGTTAACAGAAAGAGATTAGACAAATAGTTGATGAATAGCTCTTTTATGTCATTGGATGTAACAGTGAAATACCTCTTTTTTTTTGAGTGATTGTCTGTGGTTGTAATTGGTAATCTGATCCTTATAATTCCTTAGCAATATAATTAGTAAAAATACCTGTGGATTAATTAATCCAAAGGTATTTTTATATTCCTTGTGCTAGAGAGGTATAAATAGATCACTTACAGAATTAATAAAAAAATTAATAAAAAAAAGTCATCCTCATACAAAAAAATATATGTGTGTATATATGTCTATATATAGACATATGTGTGTGTGTGTGTGTGTGTGTATAAAAAAGAGAATATCCCAGCTGTTTGCAAAACCCAAGTAAGCAGAGGAAGCTACTACAGTTCAATTTGTTGTCAGCTGTTCAGTTCCATTGTTGTCTGATTTAATAGTAAGCAAATGAATTGAAAGTATGAAGTAAATCAGAAGAGTCTTACACCAGCAGTAGTTAGTGATTGCTGGGCCTTTTCTGAAGACTTGGTATTATTTTGGAATTTGGACATGTGAATGGAATAATAGAAAAAGAAAAAATGGCTGGCATTTGATTGAGCTGTTAAAGCACCTTTTTGGTACGTCTGATGTGCAAGAAATTTTGCTTGAAAGGCAAAATAAAGCCTCAGATTAGAAACTGGGTAAGAAACGTGAAAAAAAAAAAAAGGCATAAAATGAGAGAAGGTCATTATATGCATGCGGTGATTCTGTTCTGAGTTCAGTAATAGTGACTGCATTTCCTACATAGTCTTTGAGAGTGAGGGTAGATCAAGTATTTCTCTTCACGCTTGGCTGTGATGCAGAAAACAAAAAGATTTTTCCTAATGTTCTAGTACAGATCACAAGATTGTACTTTCCAGCCTTAACTGGTGAACAAATTTTGGATAATTTCTTTTGAACTTATATGCATCCATTTGGATAATTACACAGGTGAGCGCTAAGAGTGTAGTGAATTTCTGTGCTCCCTTGATGAAGTTGCGATAGTTGCTGAGATTAGGTTGGCTATGCCCAGACTGCTTTGTATGTTTATATCCTGTTTTGGGGAAGGTTAGGGAGAGGTACTTTGTATTTTTTCATAGGAATTTGTAGCTAGTAGAAGTAGCCAGACAGAAATGGAGCAGGAAGAGGTTTTAGAGGGTGCTGGGGGAGGTGACATGGTGACAACTCAAAAAAAACCCCTTGAACTTTGAAAGCATTATGGATAATTGTGGAATTCAGGTTGGAAATATTCTGAGCATTTTTATTTCTTCTGCTAAGGGAAGTGGCTTAGCAGTTTCAGTGTTTAATGTGTATATTCTAATTAGATGCTGAACTGATCTCTCTGGGCCCGTTTGTTCCATTACTGTCCAGAATGAAATAAACTACATTGTATTTTAAACCATATTTTGGAACTGGACACTGTATTGGGAGGGATAAGAAGAATGAAAGCATTGGAACAGATGTTTGTTACTGAACCTGCCTGTGTCAGTACGGTAAAGCAGCATGCACACGCTTTGTCAATATGAGGAGTAAATAAAAATGTAATGCCCCTTGGAAATGTCAGTGTTTTGAATGAGAGAGGAACTTCGCAAGACTGACATTTAAGTAACTTACATTTTTAAATGGCAGGAGGTTCTTGATTATAGAAAAATCCATTAAACAAATTCCACATAAATATTCTATTGTTTATGCCTTAAAAAACTTCTCATAACTGTGTAGCTGAAGGTGATTTCTCTGCTGAATGTGGAGAAACCCCAAATCTAGTATTTTAACTTTTCTATCACTTTTGAGTTGGAACATTTTAATATAATGTAGCTGAAGGTGTTTTCAGTTCCCCAAGTATGGCGTTGCTTCAGCTTGCATTTTCATTGTAGGGAGAGATGGGGATTGTCTTGGAATTGTGTGATCAGTAGCACAGTACTGATGCAGCTGGTGTCAAATATTTTATGATATTAAACTACGGTAAATGACTGTACAGTGAGGGCCTCCATCTGTAGCAAATGGGTTTTTCCCATTGTCTTTGAATTTAGCTTTTGTCACCTAGTTTTTCTTCCTTCCCATGTGAACATATGCACTGTTATGAGAAATAAACCACAGTCCTCTCCTTGCCACTGTCAGGTGACATTTTTTCTAGATGCTGTGTTGCCAACGTTGGATGTTTCTCTTCTTCCAGTTGCACTGTTTTTGAGCTTACTTTGAAGAAAAAAATCCCAAACCTCTGAGTTAATTTTCTTACACTGAAAGTTTTGCTGAGGAAAATGAACCAAAGGGAGCTCAGCTGGTTATCTATATCACTGGTGATAAAGAGCAGTTAAGGAGAACGGGTAGGGAAGCCATGCAGCTGATAAACTGCTTGGCTAGGGAATTTTTCCAAGACCCTGGGCAGCCAGTTAGACCAGGCTAACTGATGAAGGGCTGGTAGCACTTTTCTTGCCTTAGGCTTTGGGCCCACAGGGTGTAACTTTATTGCGTGCTGCTCAGGTTTCTTCTAGGAACAAAATGAAGTATATAATTCCTTGCGTGAGCTGCTCGTTGGCCAGAAGGATTGTGTTCTCTTCTCAAGAGAAAAAAGCTCCACTTTGATTGTAAGTCTAAGTTATAGATATGTGGAAAGGAAAAGGAAAAAGTCAGATGATCTGACATCTCCTTAACAGATTGTGAAGACTACCCTTCTTCTGTCACGACATTTCGATTGATTTATTTTTGCAGTAGACCTCTGATAATCATTTTATCTCAGTGCTATCATTTGCTTAGTGGCATTAGTATTAAACTGCTAGATTTGTAATGCCGTACAGCAGTTTGAAGGATTGGACTTTTCCTGAAATGTAACCTGTCCTTAAAGTTGTTGTGATTTTTTTTTTTTAAGATTTGAAATTGTAGCAGCTTGGCACACCAGTGCTGAAATTTAAAACCTACATCTGCAGCTCTTGTTGTGGTTTGAGGTTTCAGAAACATGAGCACTGCCACTGATTTTCCGTCAGACTGCTAACAAAATAATTCTCTTCTGGTGTCATTCACTTCTTCCTGGTGTTATTCATGGCTATCGCAAAAGGAAAAGCTGTCTCTAGAGCAGCGATCAACCTCTGTGTACACTCTGATCACAGAGAAAAAGGAAAACAAAGGATATGTTTCTATATTAAAGAAGGTAGAACTTCAAGGAAGGTTGGCACTAAGGCATTTCTGAATGTGGGAAATAAACTTCAGCAAAACAAACAACCTGGAGAATTGCTAACATTTTCAGGTGGGGGACTTGGTGTGCCAGTTTGTTTGCATAGTTTTGCTACAGCAAATTGATTGCAAAAGTGATGTGACATAGTATTACAGCTGACATGATGGCAGACGTTTCTGCCTTCGTGAAACCTTCCTTCACAGTGCAGTCTAGCTTTCCACTGTCATTATTCAATTTTTAGAATTTCATGTCTGTGGTGTACTATTAAATTGCATCAGGCTAGAATTTGTCAAAGAAGCTGTCAACCCTAATGTAAATTTTGACCTTTTTCAAAACTATTACTTTATATGTTGGTCAATCTGTTGGGGAAGACGCAATGTCCACATAGTTTGAGATGATTAGTCCATCAGTAGTGTCTCAGCAATGTAAAATATATGTATTACAAAGGGAGAAAAGTTGCCTTCTGTGGACTAACGACTCTTGCATTTTTGTGTGTGGTCACAAGGGAGATGGTCTTAAACACCTGAGATATTTCAAGACTTTTCTGACTTCTTTCATACTTCAGATATTCAGCAATTGGGTCAGACAGGTATTGATCCCCAAAGCATAGGTTTTGACTGCTGGCAAGGGACCCTAAAGGACGGCTTCTGAACACCCAATTGGTTTGTGGGTTTTGATTCTGGCCAAAGTCTAACACAAAGTGATTCTAGGGTACCGTGGCTTGAGATAAAAGGATTGATATGTACAGGTTTACATCTGAAATTATTTTCCAAGTGAGTTTTCAGGCTTAGTTACTCCTGTTATGTCTATAGCTTAAGACTGTCTCAATGGATTGAGGGGCTCTGATTCTAATCCTGTGCACAAATTTTTGCCTATATGCAGCATGTAGCTAAGAGTCTACTGACTTGGAGCTCAGATTTACATCTTTGTATGCCTCTTCCATGAGCCTGTCTAATTAATAATTGACACACACAACCTAGCTTATTTTATTCTATGAAGATTTCATCTGAGAAGAGATCTTCTGGCCATGAAATTATGATTTATGACTAGTATGCTTTATCTTGGGGAAATTGTGGAAGCAGTAGAGAAAATCAGCAGATTACAGAAATTATCCAAATGGCTAAACTGCACAAAGGATAGTGATTTAAGTAGCTATCAATATATAGTGTCCCCAAAACTTACTGCAACCTGCTTCTCTGAAAAATGGGCAAGAGATGTAGAAATGACAGCTGTGTGCAACTTAGTTTGACTCTTGGTAGCATTGAAATAATTTCTACTGAGAGGTGGCAAGGTAGCGTTAGGAGAGGGTTTTGTCCAAGCTGATTTGAAATGCTTATTCTATATCCTAGGTGATGCTGAGGCTCATATATCTCTTCCTCTGGATAAAGAATAAAATACTGATTCTTGTGTGCTGGATGGCCGAACTTGGGATACATCTGTTGTCAGCAGCTTTGAAAGTACAAAACTGCCACTTAAGACCAAACCAGAAGAGTTTGGTGGAATCCAGCTCCCCGTTTTGGTCCTTATGTTTTATTCTTTTCCATATTTGCAGGTTGTGTTGGCTGGAGGAGGAACCCTAGAAAGCTGAGGGTAGTCCTTTGAATGTGTGCACTTCTCTTTTATAGTCAGGGGGTAATCATGTTAGCATATGATGATAATTTACTGTCTTCTCCAAATTTCTGAAAATCTAAGCCTTGGGCTTTTTTTTTTTTTCTTTTCTGTTTTATTGATATATGTATTGGTGTCGTGAATCTGAGTTGCAAGTTTTCTACAAATGCTCAAAGTTGCTATTTTTTAGAAATAGTCTTCTGAAATTACTTTATTCCATGAAATGTTTTCTCGCTCTCCTTACTTTGTGAATAGCTGACAAAACTTGAAAAACAGCAACAAAGAAAAGAGAAGACCAGAACCAAGGTTCCCTCTGAGTCAAGTAGAGAAAGAAATGCCCCCCGTAACAAGGATGACCCCAGCGCAAGCAGCGGAGCAGAAGGAGATGTGTCTTCGGAAAGAGAGCCTTAGCTCATCCAAAGCAGGCCTCAGGTTTGGCTTTTTCACTCCTCTGTAAAACTGTGTCCTCCCGCTTTGCCGTCTCTAACCCTGGGTGCTTTACTGAAGCAGCCTGTGCAGAGAGTTGCATTAGAAGTGCTGAAAGGTGAAATTCTGATAATCTTGCTGGTGGTTAACCTTCGCTTCTATCTGCAGTTGGCACACCAGAAGGTAGAAGTGGGTGAAAAACCTCTTCCCAGCTGTGTGCTTGGCTGGAGGTGTGTATCTGTGAGTCTGGCCCAGCCATGACTGTTTCCAGGTTGACTCAGGAAATCTAAAATTTTGGTCTTATAACACAGCAGTGACTTCACTCAGAATCTTGCTTTGTATTCTTCAGAGTGGAGATAACGTGGTTGCGTTTCTCCTCTGCCTTACCTAGCAGGCAGGTCATTCTGGAACAGCCCCCACCATTTGTAATACCCAAATAACACATAGTCCCCAGCAATGGAAGTGGAAAACGTTTTACAGGTTGGAGACAGGCCAGAACTGCAACTCCTGTCATGGCTCCTACCCCCCCCTCCTCAGTTTGTTCTTTCCCAGGATGACTTGATAACAGGCTATTTCATATATCTTCACCATCTAATAAGAACATTAGGCCAGGCATTGAGAGCCAGGCTTGCTGCTTGAATTCAGTATGAGTACTGGGATTTTCTCTCCCTTCAGGTGCTTGACCTGCAGGACATGCCTGGACATGAGTGAATGGAATTAGACTAAATACAGACCTGAATCCTTTGTCATGAATTATCTACATATGTAGATACGTATTTATCATACTCTTCCAGTCAGTTTTAGTCTTCAGAACACAGATTTCCTTGCCTTCCTTCCCTCCTGCAAAAGCTACCTTGCTGGTTTTGAACTTTCAAACATGTCCAAGCTCTCAGGAAAGTATTATTTCCCTCATCTGCACACTGAAGCCCTGAGCTGGCTATGCAGTTTAATTATTAACAGCTTTGCAAAGTTAAGGTCTAACCTTTCTTCGTTTTCCCAGCCCTAGAGTTCAGTCTGGCTTGTGATTTATACAATCCAGTATTACGCATTACTCAGAAAGTTGCCTTTTTTTTTTTAAATCCATGAATTTCCCTGGGGGTCAGACATTGGGGAATGATTTCTGTTTTACAGAAGTTCATATTATCTGTGTGGTACTAATATGGATGAATTTGCATAAGGCATTGAATAGATTTCTGGAAATATGCTAATTTGTTTTGGATTGACCTGGAGAAGTTATCAAAGAAACTTTCAAGTCCACAGGCTTTTTTTTTCCCTGGCCTCATGGAGAGCAGCTTCAAGATTGGTGTGAAATTGTTCTGTTCATTAATTGGGTTGCAGTCAAAAGTGGACTGTCATGTCGTACAGCAGCTGGAATCACACGAGTTCTGCTCTCTTTGGCTTTATGTTCAGTGCACTTTCCTGTTTTAGTACTGGAAATGAGCAGGCACATTGGGAAGCAGAACATGTTCTTAGAAAATAAAGCGAGGATGTACTGTTTCTCAGCAGCTGTTGGCCTTGCTGCTGTGCTACAGGAGTACGAGGTTTCCCCGACTGTTTCTGTGTTGTGCGTTGAAATAAGAACATTTTAGAGAGCAGGAGTTTGCAGGCCTTCTAGAGTGCTTTGGCCAGTCTGACCTTTCCGATAGCATTTGAAATTCTAGGGAGCTGAACGTTTTGTAAAATGTGATATACTGATAGCCTAGCATTAATTTTCATGCTGTGACAGTAAGTAAAGATACTTTTCTCTGTGGGATTTGAAGGAATCCTACTGTATTTCTACTCTACTTATAGTAATGTTCCTGTTTGCCTTCCACAGTTTCTCATACAAAAACTACACTGGATTCTCGAAGAGAGACCCAACAGACATTCACCTCAGAACCACTCTTCAACGACTTCGGAAAAGAATGGAAAATGGGAAAACAGAACTAAGACATTAGAAACCTACATCATTCTGTATTGAAACAACCAAAGCAATGCTATCCGATTCAGTTGTTAATGTGTAGTATCAGTAGTTAAAAGGACTTGTAACATTTTTGTGTATGTGTTTTCACATGACTGCTGAATAAAGGGTGACTCTAGGCAGATTGTAGCAGAACATTCAATATCAGTACATAAGCTCCATTTCAAAAATAAATCAGGGTTTTTCCTTAAACTTACACTTGAATTCTGAAAATTATCCAAGCAGGCTTGTATTTTGATTCTCACTCTATGGTGTCATGTGCTACCTGTTTTCATGGCAGCGTGTCAATCTGTGTATATTTTAGTATATTGTTCAGCTGCTACGTAACACCAAGTTAGGCAATCCAGTCTTTCTGCATGGATTAAGTTATTAAAAGGAAAGATCAGCCGCTAGTCGTTTATCATGTGGAACACATCCGTCTTGTAAACTTTTTTAAAAACAGAAAAGACTTTATTAAACAAATGATGCTAGCTGAGTGCCTGTTGGTGTTTGTGTATTGCATTCCCTAAAGTACAGCCATGTGTGCAACAACGTGAGTGACACAGAGCAGAAGTTACAAGCCAAGAAACACCTACTAATGTAACTCATCCACCTCTCCTTTGGAAGTTTGGAAGTCAGGTTGCTGACCTGAAATCCTTGCTCTTTCCAACACATCTAAGTCCTGTAGTTACTTTATGGTGGCCATCAAAATGCCGCAGCAGCTGCTCCACATGCTGCATCATGCGCCTGCTGACATTTCTGTCAGATTCATCAGAGGCAGAACAGCATTTGGAAGCTGCCGCCAAACAACAAGAGCTGAGAAGCAGCTGCAGAACTGCTCTCCTGTGGGTGTTAAAGCCAAGGAAGTTTCAGGGGAAATGAAAGACTGCAAATCATTTTATCTTTGCCTTCTTTCAGAGGTGGCGGTGGTACCTTTTACACAGCAGGCCTGCCTTGCCCTTACAGTCTTCATTAACTATCTGCCATCGCCACCGTCAGAGCCAGGGTGCTTACACCACGACTGTCTTTACCTGATTATGGGGCTAACTGGTGACAGTTGTTCTTAATCCAAATGCATATCATATTTACAATGTTGCAGACTGTGCAACCACTGTGGTTTTTTTTAAACTTTCCTCTTGCAGACTGCTTGTTTAGTAAAGCATCAGTCAAACCAAGACAGGAGAGAACTGCACCCTGATGTGGCTTTTTAAAATACATGAAGCTTAAGTAAAGCTCTGGCAAGCTACGGACCTGGCGTTTAAACAAGAACGGTGAATAGCCAGGTTAGGTTGAAATGTTACACTTGCCTTTAATAATCACAAAATTTTTCATCTAGCCATTATATGCAATTTAGTTTGCCTGAAGTGACAGCCTTGTCACAAGCAGTGCTTTTCCACCTCCAGGTACACGTCTCATGTCATGTCCCTTCAGAGTCTCCCTCACCTGGGACTACAGCCTGAGCCTGATAGGCTGTTGTCAGATTAATTGCTTAATTGGCTGCAAAGGGCAAATGCACTTGGGAAGGTAGCAGAGTGCTTACGTCTCAGGTGTAGATGTGGTTGTTGAAGAGGGAGCTCTCAGACCTATCACATCTAGCTTAAGTGTCCTGCTTGCTCCAGCATCTTTGAAATGTTGTCTTCTGCTTTACAACTTGTTCTTAAGAAGATAAGGGCATGAAGAAAGTCCTCCAGCCTCTTTGCACCCTGAAAGGTAAGTTGGTAGAAGCTAAACTACAAAGAATAATAAAGGTTGAAAACAAGAAGTATCATAAATATGTCTCAGGAGGTAAGAGGTGATACTCCAACTGTATGTAAGCAGAGATAAATGGCAAAGAAGTGGCTGTTGCCCAAAGATGGGGGGGAACCTGATGCTTGGCTCTGCTCAACTGTGCTGCCTCTGAGTGACCGCACTATGTGGTCTTTCTGAGTCTCTCTTCTCTAATCAATAGCATTTTCCTGCCTCACATGGGAGATGTGACGGCAAGCTCACTGCAAATTGGGGTATGGTCATGGTGTGTGGTGATGGAGGCCTGGGAACTGGAAATACCCAGGACGGATCTATGTTTCGGGCAGATGCTTCCCGTTGTCCTGTGCCCAGTGTATTTTCTTGTATTGTGGTTTATTTCAGGATTCAAGAAAAATCCAACTAGCCAAGCCCACTTTGTTAAAAGTGCTGTTTAATGAAAGTTATCGCCCTATTCTACTGGCAGCAAAACTTGGGAAATGCCACTTCTCCAAGTGCAATTAAATGGCTTAGAAACTCGGTATCTGTCCCATGGCTTTTCCTGCTTGTAGCGAGCTGTAAGCAAAAACCAGGAGACCTGAGTTCCTGTCGCTGTTCTTCCACCTGGTATTTCTTAGGCATGGTTGGTTTCTAGCACTTTGGTGAGCTTTTGTTGTCTGTTTGTGAAATAGATGAGGTTTTTAGTTGGAAGGAATGTTACTTATTTTTTCCTAAATGCTGAAAATGACCTTATTTAGCAAAAAGGCGTGTTTGTTTCATATGTTTATAAAATGTTAAAAAATTATAAAATGCATGGTATTGATGAATGATGAGTTGCTGCTCAGTATTCCCTTTTCTACGGACTTGGACTTAGAGGCTTTTCCCCATTTTCCTGTCCCAGCTCACAGAGCAGTTTTGCCAGAGTTTGCTTCTTTGTGATTTATGGGCTGGAGTCTGAAGATGACCCTCTAAGAGGGCTACGGACAATGTTTGCTAGCTATAATAAAGCAGCTCCCGATTCAAAGACCCTGCGGTGTCTGATCTCCAGCTGCACGCTGCCTGCCCCTGGGTTAAAGTTCTGCAGGCAGAACTTACAGGGTGGCCATGGTGGGAATGCCCCAAAAATCCAATATCCTGTGGCCGTTCGTCTTTGTGATAATGCTTCAAGGGTGCTGGTTGAATCTTTCAGGTTCCTTTCTGCTTCCTCCTGTGCTGGTGTCCCTTTGCCTTGTGCTGTCTTGTGAACTCAGGCAAAAATTGTCCTCTCAAAGAAGTGCCTGGGCAATCTCTGAGGGCCATGGTAATAATAAAAAAATGGCAAGTGAGGGTCAGTGTTACAGTCCTCGAGCAAAGAAACCTCATTAGTCTTTTGATTCATTGTGGCTTCAGTTGTTCATGTGTCACTATTCTTTTTTACAGTCTCTATACACCTATGGCGTGGTCAACAAGCGATTCTACCTTTACAACAAATGCATAAAATTACAGAAAATAGTTTTGGTAGGATTTCTGCAAATGCTCGGTAGCGTTTGTATGTGACAGAGGTTTGTAAGAAAGTCACGCTGGGTTTTCCCATTTGGAGTTCCCAGCAGGTATCTGGGAGACAATCTAAATCTGAATACAGATATTTTCCTTAACTGCTGTTTAAAGTACTAGCTAACAGAGGAGTGTCTGCAAACCATTCTGTATGGAAACTCTCACTCGGATGCTCTGCTGCAGGTACCATTTTTCTCCCAGCCTTATTTTCTCAGCAGAAGACTCGCCAAGGAGATCTCCCTGGTAAACAGAAATTATGCTAGGACTCCTTTGAAAATTTACTGCTAATTTTCATTGACTGCTATAACCAGAAAAGACAATAATTACAGCAGTAGAAAACTGTTTTGTAGGTGTTTTGTAAACATCTCCATTCAGATACTGAATCTATGGATTATGTTGCTTTAAAAAGTAGGACTTTAAGGATGGACCAGTCAGAGTAAGTGATGCTCCTACACAGCTATTTGGAAAAATGATCGGATAATTTTAATTTGGTGTGTAAGTACAAATGAATTAAAGGCAAAATAATTTCCAACTATAGATGTAAATGCTCAATGGATAAGCTCACGGTTTCCAATTTTAGAAGCTAGCGCGGACAACGAATTAAAACTGGTCTGACTTACAGAGATGCTAGTTCCTGGAGAATCCGTGTTTGAACAGGTTTGGCAGTAGCTCCCTCTCTCTGCTCTGATCTGGTGGCTGTGTGACAAAGGGTTTCACTTTCAAAATAATTTGCTGCACTTTGCTAAAATACACCTTCCCATGGTTCTTTCCCAGGACTGGGGGAGTTCCAGTCCATTGCAAACCATGATTTAATAGCATGCCCAAAATGAAATCTAGCGTGGCTGGATAGTGGTGCAGGGAAAACCACTCGGGTGCATTTAGGGGATGCAATTAAAGCAGATCTGCAATTCTTTCAGTGATCGCAGTGCTGTCGACTGACCCGAGAGAGCCGGAGCTTGCAGAACAGGGAGGAGGGCAGAAATACCTTTTCATGGTGCGGTACAGAAAACCACAGGGCTCCAAAAAAGAGGGGAAACCTGCTCCACTGGCATTCCGGCTGTTCCCGTTCACCACCCAGCACCCTCGCTCTGACTAGAGGAGTTTCCATCTTGCAGCGTGTGCCCAGCAAAAGGGAGCCAGACCTCCTGGAACAGGTTTTCAGCTGGTGCAAGGTGTCTGCTCTGCCCTGGCTGCTGGTCCGTACCGAGCATTTCCACGCTGTCCTTAGAAATGCCCGTTTTTCAGTCAACTTTGTGCTTGTGTCATTTGCCGCGCTTAGCTGTCAACTCGGCTGCATGCAACTACGGACTCTGCAGGAGCAAAGGTTTGGTGACAATTAAAAAAGAGCCTCCTAAACTTTTTGCGTGTATTGTCGGTGAAAGTGAGATGACAGACCCCTGGCAGAAAACAGAACAGATGTTGTGAAAATACAAACTAGTATTACAAACTTTGAAATAAGGCGTGAGATCCTAAGGCTGGTCATCTTTCCATATTCCTGAGTACCCATTCATTTCCATGCCAATCTCAATTTTATCACGAGTAATGCTATTCCCAATGCCATAAGAAGACAGCACGCTGTCTCCTCCCCGGTCTGTGGTTTGCTGGGCTAAATCCTGATCCTTCCTATGAAAACTGGCCTCTCGTTCACCCTGGCACAAATAGCTCCAAGCTGAACTCTCCTAAAGGGATGAGGAGTCAGGCTGAAGCTTGAGGGGTTGATGACAATGTCCCTCTCCCTGAGAATGGATCATGGAAATGCGGAGCTGTAGCTGACCTTGGATTCCTGCACCCAGCATGGAAGGGCTGATGGAGCAGGTATAAACCCAACCAAAAAAAAAAAAAAAAAATCCCATTTCCCTCATGCAATTTATTGGTATGGGATATTTGAGGAAGCCACGGATGTAAATGGGACCGAGACTGGAGCAGCACAGTGTTGGGAGATACGGGATACCGGGGACTGGATGGAGCCACGGCTTAATGGGGCTGAGCATCTCTGCTTGTACCGGCTGGGGCAGAGGATAAAGGCAGCATGTGTCCGTGTGTGCTAAGGGCTTCCCGTGTGCAGGTTTGTGGGTTCAGTGCAGCCCCTCGAAAGCAGGGAGTGCTGCCGGGCTCCTCACCTTCGCCAGGTCCGCCGATGCGCTTCCTTGAAATCTTCCAGGTTTTATCATGTGTCGCTCGAACAAAACGCTCCCGGCGTTTCTACAGAGCTGTGTTGCGATTTCAACACGGCAGGGACAGTTTCGGTGTTTCGAGACAGGGTAACGTCAGTGAAACGGCAGGATTTTGAGAGAAGGAGACAGCAGATCTGTGAGTGAAACACGGAGTGACTTGGGTGCCATGAGCAAGTCGGCGGCACCCGCTCTGCTCCCCTGCCTGTTCCTGGGCTGGGTTTTCAGGGGAAAAATCAGGAAAGCAGAATTACTTTGTCAGGGCCTTATCTCAAGCCTGCTCTTCACAATTCTCTGAAGGTTTTGATCTCTAATTTGTGTGCGCTCCAAATGTATTATCATTAACCCACAAATCTTTAAAGGAATGCTTGGTAATGGTCATTAACACCAAGCGCTTTGCGCAGGGCTGGACCAGGGAACGGACCTGGGGTTGCATTGCCAAGAGATTTTTAAAAAAGGGAAAAATGTGTGTTCGGGTTTTCCAGGTCTCTGTGCCAGCCACCCAGCTCTGTGAGCCGCTGCACCGAGGCTCTGGAAGCGCCAGGGATGGATGGGCACAGCCGTCGTCCCCGCTACAGGCATTCGCCTTTACACGAGAAAACGCGTCTCGGTGGATTTGCTGGTGGCAAAATCCTGAGGATGAAACGGGATGTTAGAGGAGGCCCTGTCAAGGAATGTGTCCATGAAAAAAATGAGTGTACGCGTGAAAAAGTAAATCTGAGATTGGCGTTTAAAACAAGCTCCGTGAACAACATCAGAGTTGCTCATAAACCCTTATGCTGCTGAAGTCTCAACGAGATTGCTGAATTGCAAGGGTCTGTTTTGTGGTCTGGGATGTGTTGTTGAGAATCGCACAAAACCACACTGCAAATATCCTTATACAATCTGTTTTGAATAAGTACCGTAGTGTTACTGAAGGCACTTGTGTACCAAGTAAATATTTTTCCAAAACATTCAAATATTTCATTTTTCCATGCTAATTTGTTTCAAAGAGCTCTTCTGACTTCATAAATACTTTAATACTTGCAGTCAACAGTATCTGAAAATGTTTTTTGTTCTTCATGTGTTTAACGTCAGACCCACAATGTTTTAGAGCTGCTCCATTTATTGCATTGACAACAAAATATTCCGACTGATATAAGGAATATATTGTAGCAGTGGTGTACAGGGAATGCAGCTCAGTCACAATGTATGGAGAGGAGATTTACTCTTTGGGTAAGAGAGTACTTTGCAATCTGTGCCTATTCAGTTTTTTGGTTTTTTTTCCTCTTGTCTTTAGGTTATCTGGGGGATGTTAACCAGTGCTAGCTGAGGTATGATGGCAAACTTTTTTTTCCTATTAAGAACTGGGATTCATTTCATATGGGTGGTTGTGGCTCTATGGCGTGAATATATATCTCTTTAGCAATCCTTTTGCACTAAGACGAGTGTATGCAAAAGATTAACATACTTGGGGGCGAATAGTTCATGTGGTAGATGTTACGATGTCAAGGCTGAGCCTCTGAAAGACTTCTATGGCAGCTCTTCTAAAACTCTGAGTACATTGGCTTGCAGTACTCGAAGTGCCAAGTCATTATTCAGAGAGGTTAAGGTGTGAGACAGCTGGCAGGGCAGGAGCACGGGTGTTTTTTGCTTTAAGACTCTTTTCTCCTTTGCCACCAGGTGGCAGCAAATACTAAGAAACCGAAAATCACTGCAGCGCATTAAGGCTCCTTTCTCCTTCCTTGAAGGAAAATGATTCTGGCCATATTTGAGATAGCTGTATTCTTTAGAGTCTATGTCTTTGCCTACAAGTGGGATCTGTATCCTTCTCCAGATAGCTGCTCTCTTCAAATAATTTTTTGCATATTGACGGTACGATCTGTGTTATATTTGTGCAAACCCCTCAGCCTTGCAGAGAAGCCGCAGGGACACAAGCGGTACCCGGACGAGAGGTGTGTTACCCCAGCGTACACTGCCCTGCTGCTGGCACCCATATCGTCTCCGTTACTTCTGGGGAAGCCTTGGACTCTGGGTTATTTTGGTTTAAAGCATTTGTCAAGATAGACAGCGGTGGTTTTGGCACTGCCAATATATATGGCAGGGTTTTAAAGATGGCTTTTTCCCGAGATGAGTTCATTGCTTACAAATACTGTAACCACTTCTTATGACTAACAAATTACCTGCCTACAAGAACAGGCATGTGCCTTTTGAATAAAAACCGAGTAAGGTTGTACTCAAATACAAGTGTACAAGTTCTCTTTTAAGAGAGGAGGTTGCCTTTGCTCTGGGTAAGCTTCTTTGGACGTTTTATTTTCCCTCTGCTTGTGCAGTTACATTGCAGTTTACATTAGGCTATGAATACATTTTTTGTTACGGCTTGAGCGTTTGTTTCTTTGAGATGTCCTTGCTACTCAGAAGCCAGACACTGTTTGTTGTACAATGGATTTTTATTTGTATGTACAGAGAAATAAAAGGCTCGCGACAGCTTCAAATAACTTTTCTCGAAGTGTGGGGTTTTTTAGTTGTTATTGTTGTTGTTGTTTCACCTGAGTTAGGAGGATACAAGACAGGAAGGTAGAGAGCAAATGCATTTGTTGTTAATCCTAAAATACATTCGCATTTTAGAAGTTATCATTTCAGGACAAAGCTTCAAAAGGGTGCTTAGATGCAATATTTCTCTCTATGGAGAGTTGATTGCTGTGTTCTTTGGGATGTTTTCTTATGGTCTCACAACGTTGGGGTTTGCTAGTCCTGAAGCAGGTACAACGAGTGTTCAACTGGATAATATTCTCTGGTATGTGGTAGGCAGTGGAGCAGTACGGGCAACAACTTTATGAAGCCTGGCCCAGCCAAAGAACTCCTGGCCAGTGTAGAAAATTTCAAAGTAGTTGATAAATATTCTTAAAAAAGCAACCTGAACAAAAAAACCCAAACCTGCTAAAATTGTTTCTGATATGCTAATGCATAGTGAGGACTCCATGAGAGGGGAGGGAGGCTGGAGCAATGGGGATGTTTATTAATTATTATTGGTTACGAAGAATAACAATGAAAAGTTTAAGTTTTAGGGACGTTATTGGAATGCATCCATGGGCTTCACAAGTTCAGGTGTCCGCTGCGACCATCATGTCATTGTCTGCCTGCTGCAAAACTGCCTCTATGTTTCAGGGGGGAAGAGGGAGATGAGAAACTCGCTTTTATTTTCTGTTAGTTTAATATAGGTATATTTTTAACAGGTCTAACTAAACCCTTTATGACTAAATTTCCATTTCCCTACCCCTGTTTTGGGGAAATTCATGTTGCTTTGTTGTAAAAACTGATTAGAAATATTACTGATGGTAGCAGGAATTGTGTATTTTCCATTATGCTCCTTTGTTAAAAGTATATTGAGCTAAACGGAATGTTCCTGCAAATAATTACAGTGAAATAGAATGCATTATTGATTAAAAATCCATAAAGAAAAATGGTCAGAGTATGTATCTCCAGACTAATGTCCTCTGCCTGGGAGAAACTGTCATTGACAAGTTCATGGAGCATGTAGTCCTATGCTGATAAGAAAACCATCTTGTAGAGCAGCACAGTTCATTTTTGCAAGAATAAAAATGCTGACACTGGAACTCATTATGTTTAGGAAAAAGGTTTCAAAAATAGCCCAGAAGTTTTGGCTACAACCTCTTAACTTCAACTTCGAAACTTGTTTGTTGCTGTCCGCATTGGCGTTTAAACTGTGCCCTGCGTTCAGGCGGTTTCACTTGTTTCTTCACCTGTAGCAGCTCTAGAAACCTTTCAGGGGGAATAGCATCTTGGGCCAGGAGAAGCAGTGCTGCTTCTGATGCAGGTCCCAGTGTTGGTTATCCTCTGCTCTATACTGGAAAAGAAAGAAAGCTTTTGCATATCTTAATATAAGGGCAGTCAACAAATTTTTTCCAGTATTTCTGACTTGAAATACTTGTATTTGTGAAGATAAACGCAGAATACATTCAATTCCTATTTGATGCCTTGTGCCTCATAGGGAAGGTCCCAGATGCACTGATTTTTGAGTACATTTTATCTGGTCTTCCAGCATCCCTTCTTTCCCCACAATCAAGCTGATTGGCTCCGGTCCTCCGTAGCACTCCATCTCTTGTAATCCCACGCTGAAAGGTGGATCCATCCCACCAAGGGTCCCACATGAGTGCAATTTCCAGCACAGCTTGCAAAGTGGGTTTTGTGTTGGTTTTGGAAATATTTAGAAGGATATAAAAATAACATAAAAGGTGCTGTGAAGGAAGAAAAGCCACTTACCTGTGCAGTCATGAATCGTTTTGATGCCCCAGTGGGGTAATGGGGAGTAATGGGAAAGGGAAGCAGCTGGAAGCTCGAGTGGTATCTGTGAGGTTTTTCTTCAGAGGGAACCAAGTGGCGTAAAAGATGCCTCATGTACTAACTTAATATTTCTAGACTAATGGCAGCATGCCCAGTACTGCCAAGTGTAAATGCCATAGGGGATGAATTAAATACGCTATAATGGTGTTCCCAGAAAGGCTGCTGTAAATAAAGTATAAAGTACATTGACCCGTGGTCTGAAGAACTCTGAAGTGGGGTCTGTAGGTGGACCATCTGTTAGTCTCTAACTGTACATGTAGCAAGAATTTGGGGCATCAACATTTGTTTGGATCTTGCTGGAATGCTAGTTTGGTGTGGTGCAATCATTTTCAGCAGTCAGTCCCCAGTAATTGTATGTCTCTGAAGTGTGATGCTTGAGCTCTGAGATTTGCCTGCCGTCCCATTTATGCTGCTTTTATTAAGTCTATTTTATATCAAGCCCTGACCTTACTTTGGACTTGTATTCTTCCTATGGAGGCCAAAAATCTGGTGGTGGACTGGTGACCCCTTAATGACACCAGAGGAACAAGGGAGAACACACATACCCCGACCTTCATCCACAGCGTCTTGTACCCCTTCTGCTATCATTCCCCTGTTCAGAAAGCACAGGAGATGCTGACGAAGACCTCTTGGGCCGTGGTGTTCTTCGTACAGTAAAGAGTCTTGCTTCTAGCTCTTCTGGTCATCCGGTTCAGTTAGTCCGGTTTTCTTGCATCACCAGGATTAATTTAAAGAAGCTGAAAGTGATGTTCCTGATGGGGAAATCCAGAGACACTGGTGAAACTGCAGCCGATCATTGTATTCAAGAAATATGCTGTGCCTTTGTCAAATCAGCTTGGGTTATTGAACGTAAGGTATCTCTTGGATCCTCACGGCAACAGGGTTTCATACAGCATTTCTCTTTGTGATTAGTTTGAGAGTTGCCAACTTTTCTCCTTCCAGTATATCTTCCTGGAAGATGCACATATATATTACACACACACACATATATATATATACGTATGCATCTGTTGCCTCCAGCCAGGGATACTCTGGTACTTTCTTATTAAGAACACCCTTAAAGGTCACTTGGCAGCTTCAGCTTGTGCCGACTCCATTAGAGATGTGCTTGTATAGCAGACACGAGCAGGTCCAGCACGTTTTTGCTTCACACGGTGTGCTGAATTCTGTTTGTTTCTGTTTTCCAGTCTGTTTTGATCAACAAAATCTTCTCTCAAAGAGAATTTACTTCTACCCTTGCCAGAGTCTCCCAAGGTGTGTTGCTCAGCGTGGGGTTTTTCCTGAAGTTGCAGTGCTTGTTTCTTGGGACCACTGGCTTCAGCTCACCCCGTCTTATCTGCTTCTCAGAGAGAATCCAAAAATGTACTGTACAATATAGCATAACATAATATAATAATATTCCAAGCGATTTTGACCTAGACCTGTGTTCTTACCTATAAAACCACTGTTTACAGAAATACTGAATAGTCTTTTCTGTAACAAAGTGGAATATATGGAATATATTTAGGTCCTTTACGTTTTGCTGTACTAGCTTCATTTACCAGAGAGCCCGCAGGAGCAGTTTTACTTGTTCCTTCACTCCGACTTTGTCTCCTTGAGGGGTGCGGTGCACGTCGAAGTTTGCAACATCTCATTTTATTTTATGATCGTTCTGGTTGTTGCTCGTTAAAGCCCTAGCATCGCTCAGGCGGGCTGCCCGCTTCTGACTCCACATGGGGAGCCGCGCTGGTCTCTTGCTTTCCCAATTCAACATGATGGATTAAAGAGAGAGATTCAAAAATATTGAGGAAACAGTCATGCTTTTCATAAAAAAATGGGTGTTTTTCGCACGTTGACTTTCCAAGACAGCTGCGTGGGCACTTCGGAAGCTTCGCTCCATGGTGGTAGACCCTGGCTACTCGACGGAGCTGCTCAGTCCAACCAGTTGGGTTGGACTCGGCGCTGTGCTGGGTTGATATAAGGCTTTGGGATCAGCCCTTAGTCGCGTTCGCCTATTGATGCCTCTTCAGGCATCTCAGTAAGGCTCAAATTAGACTCTTGGGCTGAGGGATTTGATGTTTTCATGTGATGAATAATGCCTTTAATCTTTATTGGTCTCTCTGGGAAAGCCTCCAGTGTCTAGGAGAGGTCTTATCAGACGAGCCTGATCCCTTGCCTCAGCTCTAAGGTTTTGCTTTTGCCTTTTTAATCTCTCCTAGTAGGTCCATGAGAGCTTGAACGGCTGCAGGAGCGGGGCGTCTGTCACCATCCGCAATTGTTAATACTCTTTGTGTTTCACGAGGCACGTGTTTTGACAAACCTCTGGGTAAAATGACATAGTTTTTCCTTCTTCTCATCTTTTTTCCATCTTAATTTGTCCTTGGGTTTACAAGTGTTTGACAACGGCTGGTGTTAGTGAGCACACAAGTGAGCGGCTTTGCTAGAAGATCTGCAGGAGCTCCAGCTCTCAGGAGGAGATGCTTCTGGAAGGAAAACTGGAGAATGAAAAATGTTACATCAGGAGTAATTAACTCTAGATAGTTTCTGGATGGTTGGTCGTACACTTGTATTTTTTTCTAATTCTTCTCTGTTGATACCTAAGCCTTCCTTGGTAGCTGTCCTAGAGACTTCTTGGAGTTACGAGACTTCTTCCATGCGAATGTTTCTTAACTTTCCTCACAGACGACTTTTGGTGAATTCCTTGCTGCTTGCTTTGGCTGCCAGTACTTTGATTTCCCCCCCAATATAAACACTTCTACTAGATATTATTTTTCCAAATGTGCTTGTATAAATTCCAGAAATGCAGCATACCAAACCCAAACTGTAGTTAGCTTGATACTCTTTTAACAGTCCCATTAAAATATTAGCTTTCCTTTGTAGTAATGCATGCTAATAAGCTGAGGTATGAGAAAGGTAACTGTCTTAGTGTTGTTGGGGTTCAGAACATTTTAAGACAAAGGTACGTCCTGTGAAATGGCGTTTACCAGGGTGATCTTGTGACGTCCAACAGGGATTTCTTACAAGTCCTGTTGCTTTCTGCTTTCAGGCCTTCTGAAAAGCTGCACAAAGTTTATTAAGCCTTGTCTTATATTTGCAAAACGCAGAGACATTTAATATTCACAGTGTCTGGCAGGGTGAATCAGTAGTAGATCTAATGAGAAAAGGGTCTCCCCTTCTTCCAGTGATTGCTTTTTGGGGACTTAACAGTTTGCAGGTATTTCTGATATATTGATTTATATCTTAATTAGAATCAGTAAGCAAGTAGTTACGTATTACACATCCTCTTTAATATGAAAGTGAATAAAGGAATCTTTTCTAGTGCTAATAGGACTGATTCTGTGCTCACCACCTGCAGTGCAAATCAGAAGTAAAACCCCTTGTTACCTGCAGTTTGCATTGGCAAGGTCTGGGTTGGGTGCGATGGACACGAGGAAGGTGGCTGGTCCAAATTGTTTTGTACATATTGGGACCATTACAGCCCATGTCAAAGCCTAAGAAAGTTGCTACGGTTTCAAATTACTTTTTAGACCAGTCTGATGAAATACTAATTAATCAGAAAAATTAGCAGTTTCTTATGAAGGCACACAGATAATGTTCTGCTAAGGACTTCTGAAATATCATCGAATGGTAAGTTTAACACTAAATTCTGACTGCTTTGCACAAGTGATTGCCTTTCTTTATTTGCAGTAACTTCTCCATATGAATGTTGTGTGTGGGCATAATGAGTGTTTTTAAAATAAAGTGCCTTAATTCTGAGGGTAAGAACTTAGGTACTGATAAGTTTACTTGACTCTGATTTCTATTGCTGTGCCTCCTGAAGAAAGGGATTCTCCTTTCCTTTTCTCTAATCACTGACTATACCTTAATTTTCATCTCAAAGCCTGAAATATTTTGTCCTGTCTCTAAGCAATGTTGCAAAGAATTTGTTTTACACGAAACACAGTAGAAGGCAGGGTGTGTGTCTGATTTTTAGACCAGACTACAAACATCACGGTAATGAGCGCTGCGTGATCATTTAGGACAAATTAGTTTTGGTTTGAGAGGGGAGGGTAAAAGCAAAAGAATTACAATTATTGCAGTGAGAATTTAGTGATGAAACCATTGAGCTGTGCACTGAATCCTTTAATTATATCTCCTTAATAAGAATTTTTTTTTTTTTTTTTCTCCTGTTGAGCTTTTGAAGGTTTTGAAAATGGGCGTGCAGGCATTGCAAAGGGTGTGCTCCAACACGGAGCAAATGTTCGTGGACACCATCCTCAGTGTGGAGGAAATTTTTTGCCCCAAGCTTCGTTTCAGGTAACCTGTAAGCCTATTGTCTCATTTCCATGTACTGCTGTGTTCTGAATGATAATTTGTGTACTTTTTACATTGTTATCGGGTGATTCCCCCCCTAACCTACCCTGACACTGTAAGGCAGTCTAAATGCTAATGGAGTTGAAATGCACTACAAGAGCGTATTGAGACTACATCAGCTGTTAGAAAGCAATAATTATTTAAGTATATTGCATGTACTTATGAGTTCATTTATTATATTTGGGAAGTGAATCTGTTATGAGATTTTTTTGAGAAAGAGTTCTGTTTAGTATCTCTTCATAAGTGAGTTATATGACCTATTTCCAGAACAGAAATATATTAACTTAATGTTTCTAATAAACTAATTCAATTTCCATTTCTATTTATTGGGTAAATGAGCAAACGTGAAAAATTAAATTAAATTTGTCTAATTTGTTCCACCATTAATTTTTCAGCTTATGTTTAGAGTATTGAATATATTGCATATCTCTGATTTCTGTTTGGAAAGTGTGGGGAAAAAATAGGCTATGTCAGTTCCCCAGTGTTTTTTAAGAGCAAAAATATTTATTCTAGGGATATACTGAAAAAATAAAAATACTTCTAGAGAAAGGAGCGAGCAAGGAATGTGAGGATGATTTTGAATTACACATTTGTTTGTTGCTGCTCAGCATGGAAAGCTGGAGAATTTAAGAAAGCTTCTATCCCATGGTAATGGTTGTCGTTCCTTTAGCTTGGGTTTTTAAACTTGCATTGAATCGTCATCGGATACAGTTTTACAGTACTAGTTCTACTTTTGGACATTGTAATGTCAAATTTCAATATTTTCAATTTCATTTTAGTTGCATGCAGGTATGCGAAACCATTACTAATTATTTACATCTTTTTGTTTCAGTAATTTAATATATTTTCCTTTAAGTAATAGAAACAGGAAATCAAACCTGTGAATAGATTCAAGACCAAATTTCAGGGTGTTACTAATCACCTGCAGTAGCACTAGCAAAGCGGTTGGATTCTGATGACACTGTTCCTGTAATAGGTTATTGTTTGGTGAAGATAATATCTCTCTGGTCCTAAAGTGACAGCAACAATTTCATTCACACAGACATATAAAACTGAAGTGCAATTATTCCTTTCAAGCAAAATTAAATGGATTGTTATTAAACGTGAGGGTGCCTTAACCTAACCAGAGAAATCATACGAACTGGTCTGTCAGTACCTGTGGGGGAATATATACATAAATATATTTAAAAAAAAAAATCAACCACAAAGTATGGCAAAGAAATACCATCCATCCCCTTGCCTTTCCTCCAACATGTTTGCTAGTGGTTTATCTGCTGTTGCACTGATCTTTCAGGGAGCTCAACTGGTGCCCCCTGCTCTCTCTCCTTTCTGAGTAGGAGTAGAAAACCATACATAATGCTTAAGCAGGATTGTGGATAGTAATAAGAAATGAATATGATTTATAGCTCCACTTCTTACACATTTTTTTATATTATTAGCGTACAATATGCTGCTAATAATTTGCGGCTATATGAACCTAACAATCTGTCAGCTGGGGAAGATTATTGGCGTATTGAATAATGGCAGTGCCCTCTGCATGGAGAAAGTGGTTCTCCTCTGTACTGTGTTATTTTAGTGCAATTTTAATAGTATGGCATAAATAACTAATACAAAAGGATTGCATTCTTTTGCTGCACTGTGTTTTTTAGTATTTTATGATTAACTTAAAAAACAGGGGGATCAATATGGTGTGCTTTCAGCAGACAATTGTGCTGGTCTAAAGAAGGTGTACGGCCCCAAATCTGCTTTAAAATACTGTCGTTTGAAGACAAGTCAATTCTTTACATACAGAAAAGAGAAAACCTGTTGCCACAAGCCACGCGTAGAGCCATCGGGAAAGTCGCTTGCTCTGCTGGTACATCCCGGCAGTGACGGCTTCAACAGCAGCAACCTGCTGAGGGTTCCCTTACTGCTACGGACAAACTGCTGAATGGTGAGGTCACTCTGTGATGTCACTAACTACCAATTAAGGGCAACGTGTTGTTTATTTTGTGCTGCTGTAATGGTAGTCATCTACCATGCGATACACGGGCAAGCATCAACTGCCAAGCCAAGGAAAGAGCCACCACCCTATGGACCGTTGGATGGGATGGCCGTGCCAAGGGGCAGATCCAGACCTCCCAGACCCCCGCTGTATTTCTAGATGTGCCCAATCCCTAAGAAATAAGTAGCTTTTGCAGCAGAAAACCAAGAGTGGTGAGTAATTCCCAGAGTAGCAGGTCACCGCAGAGAAGGTTCTCCTGGGAACGCCATGATCCGCACGTGGCTGGCCGCACTTCAGAGCAAAGCTGTTTAATACAGGCTAAGGATATTTAAAACTGCAAAATAATCAGCAGGTGCTTGATCTTAACTGTTAGGAAAAGGGGATCATCAGCTGAGCTGTGGTTGAAGCAGTGTGCAGACTGAGGACTCTGCTTAGGCTGATGAGGACGTCAGGCTGTAGCAGATGTTGAGAGAGCTGCTTTTCTTCCTTCAACTTTCCGGCAATGAAAGATGGGTTGGCAAAGTAGTCAGTTCCAGAAACGTCTTTAAATCCTGCCGTCGTAGCTTTTCCAACAATACGTAGCTTCCAAGCTCTGAGCAGCATGGATAAATTGGAGTATCAAAGGAACCAGTGTTTGTTCCCTAATCCTCGTTAGTAGGGAAGGATGCGGGGCAGAGGGGCAAGTTATGAAATAAGATGATTTTTCTGGTTCAGTATCTTGGTGAGTGCTGGTCAACGGAAGGAAATATTAATTTTGTCTGCAGCTCACGTGTTCACTTCACCTCTGTCCTGGTTTTGGCTAGGATAGAGTTAAATGTCTTCCTAGTAGCTGGTATAGTGTTATGTTTTGATTTAGTATAAGAAGAATATTGTGAACACACTGATATTTTCGGTACTGTTTAGATGAAGTCAAGGATTTTTCAGCTTTTGATGCCCAGCCAGCAAGAAGGCTGGAGGGGCACAAGAAGTTGGGAGGGGACACAGCCAGGACAGCTGACCCCAACTGGCCAAAGGGGTATTCCAGACCATGTGATGTTCACACCCAGTATATAAACTGGGGGGAATTGGCTGGGGATTGCTGCTCGGGAACTGACTGGGCATCGGTCAGCAAGTGGTGAGCAATTGCATTGTGCATCACTTGTTTTGTACATTCCAATCCTTACTATTATTATTATCATTATTATTGTTAGCATTATTTATTACCATTATAATTATTTTCTTCCTTTTCTGTCCTTTTAAACTGTCTTTATCCTTCATCTCAACCCAAGAGTTTTACTTTTTTTTTTTTTTTTCCCCCCCAATTCTCTCCCCCGTCCCACTGGGAGGGGGGAGGAGTGAGTGAGCAAGCGGCTGCATGGTGCTTAGCTGCCGGCTGGGGTCAAACCACGACAACCTCCAAATTCCAGACAATCCTGGATCTAAATGCGCACCGCGGGCACCCAGTATTGCTGTAGAAGGGGTTGCTGGGTAATATCAAATATCTGTCTCTGATTCTAATTAAAACATGTTTTTTGCCTGCCTACTTAGGATAATGGAATAGAAGATTTTAGAGGCACCTGAGCCTGTATGTGGCAATGTAATTTATACAGCCAGTCAGCGACATAAAGCAGTGCCAAAGCACACCGTTTGTTATGAGCATGTTATTGAATGATAAATGCTATTCTTTTAAGCAAACTGAGTAGTGGAAAAAAATAAGTAGGATTTTTTTGTTCTTAAGGTAGGATTTTTGTTCTTAATGACCACATGAGAAATGACCAGAAAATGTTCCATAATGTCTCGCAAATAATTAGCGACTTTAAATATTTGCAGTATTCTGGAATTGCTAATACTGAGGAGATCTGTGACAAAGGAGCAGAAAAAGTGAGCCCCGTGTGTTCCACAGCTTGTGGTGGTGATGAAGAATGTTTGGAAATGTTACTTAAAGAAGGCTCCAGCCCAGATGCTCAAAAGTGCCTGACTTTTGGCTGCAGATCACATTCTCGGGTGTGCAGCTTTCAAAAAGAGTAAGTTTACCTCTTACATTTTGAAATTATTCATAACTGTGTTGGCCTTCATTTTGCCTTTTTTTTTTTTTTCTTTTTTTGGTTTGATGTGCAGAGTTTCCCTGCCCTCCTTCCTTAACTCTTGAGATGACAAAGTTACACCTTTAGTACCCGGATGATGTGCGGGGTTGGGGTCACACACAGGAGCTAAACAACTGTGCTGAAACCTCTCTGGGAAGCTCAGCAATTTGAAGAGAAGTCTTGTACAACATAATTGCAGTCTAGTTTTTGTGCTTTCAAAAGGCCGTATCAGCCCATCTCTGTCTTCTGGGAACTTGGCTTGATGCTGTAATTGAATCAAGCAGGCTCTTAATTAGTTAGATTCTTTTCAGTAAGGATGACTTATTGAAAAACACTGATTTACTTTCTCTGCATGCCAGTGTTGTGCATGAAAACAAAGCTACATAAGTTTTAGACATACATTTATAACTAAAGTTTCACCCCCCACCACGTTTTGTACCTTCCCTGCTTCATTATTCTCGCAACAAGACCACCGTGCCATGCAAGCAGAATATCAGTTCAACACAATAGCTCTAATGAGGACTTGAAATTATTGAATGATAAATTCTTTTAGATCATGACTGAAGGCATATTTTTGCATGGCATGTGGTGCACGCCCCCCTGCTGTACACCAGAAAATAAAATAATGGTTGTTTTACAATGCAATGCCTATAATTGCTGAGGAAAAAAGAACAGAATATAAAAACCTTACTCTTGAATATACATATATACATACGGTATGTCAGTGAGCTGCCTTCACATCCTTATTGTTGACTTTTCCTTTAGTACTACAGATTCTTGTTCCTAACTCTACAGGAATTAATTCATGGCAAAGTACGGTATTATTCTGAAAAAACTTATGTTACTCTCTCTGAGTTCTCCTTGTCCTCTCACCGAACAGGTTCAATGCATAAAATATTATTTAAAGGATTAAATACTGTCACAGCTCAGATCAAGACGTAGCATCAAATCTCAGCCGCTTCGTGGAAGTTTTGAGCTTTGCGTACTGCCTAGAGCTATAGCATCAATGAGTTTACAGGTTTTGATGGCGACTTGAGTCCATGCATGTGAGACTGCTTTATGCTGGAAAACAACAGAGAAATCAAGAACTTTCATGTAGTAGAGAATACATTTGAAAAATGATTTTTTTTTTTTGTTTTGTTTTGTCTTTGGCTCCTTGCCGTCTTTCAATTAATATTTTGCCAGAATTCAATTTAGTTCATGCTTTACAGTCAGTTCTCAGCATTGTGAAGTGAAGTAATGCAAGTGGCTAGTGTGCCTCAGGAAGGAAAACATCTTCATAAAAGGCTTTTAAGTCTTCTTTAAACTCAAATTCTAACTCAGTATCTCATGAATTTTTGATAGCAGTGAATTTAGTTCATCCTCTATTTATAAAATACCAACAAGTTATGCACTTGATCGAAAACCATAGCTCTCGGGGCTGGCTTACATTTATTTGTGAATCCTTATTTCAGTGTCTCATTTTTTTTCTTCTTCTCTTCCACATGTGACTGGCTCTGATTTACTTTACTTTATTTAAGGAAGAAAAATCAAATTAAGCAAGCAACACTTTAACCGTTATTAGATTCCAGAACATTTTTATCTGCAAAGGTCCTTAGCCAAAATACTAAAATTTAAAGTAAGTGCCTCTTGCAACCTGACTCCTATAACCAAGGGAGGCCAAAATAGAGTAGATGTGGGGAGGGTGTCTGAGAAGTTACCTGGTATGAGAAGAAACCTGTTCTTATTGAAAATACTGGTCTTGAGGTGGTGCACCTCTTTTTGCTGAGGAAAGACTTTGAAAGAATTAGTGTGGCTGGGATATTCTTTGCTGAAGTTTGCAGTTGCTTTTGAAGTTTCTTTAGTGGTTGTGGATATGGAGTATGTATTGATCTCAAATGTTAAATGAGACAAAGTGCTTCTAAATAAGTATGATTGCTTTTCACTCAAATATTCTTGAAAATTACCTGCTAGTAATTAATAGGATTGCACATTCTTACAGTTGGTTTAAGAAGTATTTTAAAAATGCTACCAAATGTTGGCAATCAGTCTGGGGATGGTACTTGAATTTAATAAATAACCTGCCATTTTTGCAATTTTCCTAAAAAAAAAAAAAAAAAAAAGCCTGCAGTAACATTTTGCTTGAATTTATCCCTCTTCAACTAGAAGGGCTTATTTCAGGGGAGAAAATCAGCAAGGGGGTGGTGTGGGTTTTTTTGCTTTTTGTTTTTTAAAATGAAGAATGTCCCCCTGACTGTGCCTATAGTAGCCCAGAGTGTCTGGGGTCGGGTCGTGGGTGGCAGTGGGTGGCCTGAGGCAGGAGCTCGTCCACATCCCAGACTGTGCACGGGAGTTCGCCCGTCTCGATAATAAACAGAACGGGCTTCACCACATCTCCTAAAAATGACATATCAGGTTTGCAGTGAAGTGAAGGCTTTGGATTTATTGTTAATGATTTTCGCTGCAAACTCCTGGAAAGTGTCTTTAAACATCCCTGGACATCGTGTTCTGTCCTGCTCTTGGTGTACGATACAATAATTTAGCAAAGAGAGACCTGATAACTGTACTAAAAATGTGCTATAGCTGAGGCCGGTAGCTTCCAGATCACTTCACAAAAGTGATGTGTAGTGGAATTACTAAGTAAAAAGGAACACACAAATTATTGCTCAGAAATTCATCCGTTGTTCATTATTCTGCATTAATTATAATACAATAAAATGTTGAAATGTGATTTGCTGCTAACTGCAATGAGGGCAAAAGAAAGCAAATTATTTTGGCAACATCCTTCTGTCTTTTATCGGGCACAAAGGAAGGAGTTACTGTGTGAGTTAAAATAGGCCCTGTGGATTCAGTGGCCTTGTGAGTATGTATGACCTTCTGGTCTGTAGGCTTGGTTATAAAATTGAGGGTAGAAAGAAATAGTACTTAAAATCATGAGCTCTTGCTTGACAGCTCTTGCACGCTTAAACTCCATCACTTTCATTGCATCCTGTAAAATGATTTTAGTATTTTTTTTTTAAATCTAAAAGTAGCAATTATTTTTTTTTTAATAGAAGTTCGGCGGGTGGCAGAGCCTCCAACAAACACAGCTGACTGCAAATCCTAAAAAAGTTCCCAGTATTAGGCCAGTCCCTATTTCTGAGACGCAGTGCTTTGATATTTCACGCAGCATGGTTTTAAGGAGACATCTAAGCAAGCTGGCACGGCGTTGCCTGCCTAAGAGAAGCCCACAGCAGGCGAGGAATGGTGGTAGCATCCCTGGGTTACGGACATGGAGGTTTGCCGGCAAAGGATTTTTTTTGGGAGGGGAAGAAGAAAAAACCACCTAAAACCCAACAAACACGTTCAATGTAAGGACTGTCGTATTTGAAACTTGTTTTGTTTTGTTTTTTTTAATTTTAAGCTGATGCTGCCTAGAAATAACTGCAGTCATGAGGCCTTGGTGGGTTTTTCTGTGGTTTGGCAGGGGGTGTCTTTGGTAAAGGCAACTTACTTTCTCAGCGGTAATTAGCAGAACTAAGTGGCAGATGCTTTCTGTGGTGCCCCAACAGGATGTGCTGTTCCTTGTGTTTCTTGGGTTTTGATTTAATGAATATACTCCTGAAACACGCAGTCACCCTACTTTGGGTTAATTTAGGATATTCTTCGTAACGTGAAAAGTTTCCTTTATTCTGATGCTGCTTAAGTTACGCAGTTGAAGCACACGAGCAGCATGAGGAACGGCTGCCTTATCTGCTCTCGGGTGGTTTTAATCCGCTGAATTTACTGTGCAGACCCTGGTGAGCAGATAATACCATGTTGCTTATTTAAATATGGTATGCTAATCTCCAAAGCTCTTACCTGGCTAGTTTAACATGTGCTTTCAAAGGATGGTACGTGATAATTAGTTACCATGATCAGGTTTAGTGAGGGTTATAGAAAATCTGGAATAAAGAAATTAATGGGTGAAGGCTAGATTCGGCAAAATATATTCCCCCCCCCCCTTTTTTTAGGAAGAAAGCTGTAATGAAAACTGTTTTATTACTACCCTGGAGAAAAGCATCACTTCTCTATTCTTACATTGAATGTCTCGTATTTGCCCCCAAATTTTGTTGAGCAACAAGAATAATTTCGAATGCGTAGAAGGAGGTTTGGAGAGATAGGAGATGAAAGTAAAGTGAAGCTGTGCCAAGGTTAGGAGGGAAGCGAATGGGTATGGTTAGAGATCGTGTGAAACAAAACAACAAGGCAAAAATACCAGTCTGATTTTTGTATTTTTCCCACATAGAAATAACTGTGTGGTAATGTTTAGCTCTTAATTAGGTCCTATAGAATTAAACTTGTATTTAAAATCAGAGAGTATTTGTATTTTCCTCTGGTTTTTGTTATCCATGAGAAGATCCTTAGACTTCCATGTTTATGAGCTTTTACCAACATAATTTAAGATGTATAATGTCATTAAAATGATTACTTAACTATATGAAAAGAGCAAGATTTTAAGATTTACTTAGTTTTAAATATTGATTTATATTTCGGATACCGTTAAGATGTCAAAATGTGTTTCAATAAAACTTTTTTTAGCTAAAAGTTACATTTAAAAATGTTTAAAAGAGTTTGATGTTATGCTTTTTGTAGGTTTAATTGCATCTAGTGAAATGCTGTTATTCATTGGCATTCATGCTTTTCTAAGCAGCAGTCAGAGGAGAATACTTAAAGCTTGGTATATCTGTGGCTCTGTAGATCATATTTATATATAGCAGACTAAGTGTAATTGCAAAAGTAACCATACTACACAATTGTAATTCCAACACAACCATACCTGGCTGCCCATTTATACCATATATAGTGCTTTTTAATTTTTTGTTACATAATCCACAAACGCACTTATACGGATTGCTTGCCTTGTTGAAAAATCTGCTTTTTAAAATAGTGCTTGTCATATCATAATCTAGAAAATGGATGTTTTTGTAAGCTCAACTGCAGTATTAGCTATTTCATCCTGGAAAATACCAGGATGATTATAGATGATAAATGACATTTATGCACATGGCTGATTAACTGTCTCTGGCTCACTGTGTGAAGCAGTAGTACAATGATGTACTGGTCAATCTAGTGCACTGCTGGTTTTAATGGCACTGTCACTAGTGGCAAAGCAAAGTCACCGTTTGCTTAAAGAGAGCTAAGCAATCGGGTCTCTCCCTTGTATGCTTTTTTGGTAATTGTATAAAAAATGATTTTCTGCTGGTTGCAGTCAAACATGAAGACCCTTAAAATTGAAAACAGAAATAATTTTTAAAAACCAGACTAGAAAGTGCATAAAATAACCTTTGACATGAATCTCTTGGAAAAAAGCTAATTATTAAAGACTTTTGGTCTGATATTTTTGTGCACTTAGAGCATTTAGTTGCCTGTTTAGATGGAAATTCAGGAATGCATACATCTCGGCAGGAAGCTATTCTGGGAACTTACACGGCTTTTTATCATACATAACTGTAACAGTTGCTCATACCTGCTGCATTACCCAATTAAGCTATCGTTGAAAGTTCTTCACATGTTATAAAGATTTGAAATGTAAGTCAGACCGATTTTGGAATACGTACAAGCGCAATCTCTGTTGGAAAGAGAGTTTGAAACACTTGTTAATTAAAAAAAAAAAAAAAAGCTAAATATAGTTGATCTGGCGCTTTTTTTTAAAATTTTTTTTTAATTGATTCTCCAAATGTGACGGAAATGCTTATAAAGCCCTGGTAACAGGAGACCTTATTAGAGCTTAGGTGGAATAACAAAATGCTGCAGAGGAGGGTGCTGCCTACTACTGAGGCATGTACGTTTGTAAGCAGATACCTCTTCTTCCAGTCTAACTTACTCTTAAAAAGTAACAGAGGAAGATCTAATTGCATTAACGAGGGTTATGCTGTCAAAATTACTTCAGAAGTGTCTTTGATGGTTTTCTGTCCTTAGGATGTAGATTGATAAGGATTTGTTAGAAGATAACAAAGCTTTCTGTGTATTGTTCCCATTATTGTTTTTATGCTACTGTGTAAAATGTTAAAATTTTTGTTATGTAGGATTTGCCCTGTGAATGAGGATGACCTTAACTTCTTTCTGGAACTAATGAGCGGGGAGGGACTCCCTCTAGTTGTGGAGAAAAACCTTTGAGGCCACAGAAAGAACGCTGCCTGGGTTGCCAGCAGTCCCTTTGGTAAGCGGTACAATTAGCAAAAACCCCTCTGTAGACGCCGGTTTCCAGAATCGAAGTGGGAAACAGCTCTTTGTGCTGATGCACGACAGCAACAGAAGGTCAAATAGTCGATAGTAATTTCATGTCCAGAAAATGGGGAGAAGAAATAGTAGTTACCTTTGTAGAAAAATATATGTGTGAATGCATTGGTGTTGCATTCATACTCGGTGTGTTTCGAGGAGCTATTTTTCATATGAGCTACTGCGTCCACCTCAAATTAATGTGCGCACCACGCTGAACGCTGTGGGAAGTCACTGGGATTCTGTCTCGTGAGCCCCAGTATGTGCGAACGCAAGGGGACGGTGTCGTTGCAAGCGTGTCCGTATGAGTACGTACGCAAACGTACACAAACATATGTTCCCAGTGCAGTTCTCCGAGGTTAGCTGAGGAACTGGGAGATGGTGACATGGCCTTGCTCTTTGTTGATTCCCTTTGATGCCCAAAGGGAGGTGGGAGATATCCCACTGACTTTGTTTATTAGTCTTGAAATTTGATTTGTATTTACAACAAAGTGTCTAACCTGATATCTTAGCACTTGATAGTCATTAAAATACAAACCACATAAATTATCATAATAAATATTTACAGCTTATTGTCAATCCTATAATCAATATGAGGTGAGCCAAAAAAATTCAACAGCTGTTTGTCTGCAAATGCCACCCTCCAGAAAAGCAGATTTCATGTATAGACTTTGCCATAGGACGTATGTAGTGTTATTGAAAAAATTGTGCTTGAATGCCTTTGGTAGTGACTAATTTCTAACAAAATTCTTCTTTGAAAGGTGCTAAAATTGTGTTAATGTTATTAGAGAAGAGTTTCTTCGTAATATTATATTTAATGCTAATTGGCATAAGTTTTTTTGGAGTGACAAAGGGGGGTCACCTGGGGAAATTTGGAGTTCTTTCTTTGTTTCCTTTGCTATTTGAAGCTCTACATATGAAAAGTATAATTACTGACATTCATTTTTTTGTGTGCATGCAAGTTGCTCACCTCGGTGAACAAAAGCCATGAGAGTGGGTCCGTAATTAAGTTCAGGCTTAATTACGTTCCATGAGAAGCAAGGATGTGGCGGGCAGCTGGTACTGCCCAGGCTTTTTTGAACCATCCTTGGAAGTCTTAGTGAAATTATAGCAGATGAGCAGCTACATCCTTGCACAGTGGGCTCAGTATCCAGTAACCAAACACAAAGAGAGGAGGTGGGGTGGGGGGAAAGTAAAAAGTTTTCACTTTTTCATTCTTTCAGCCTGGACTTGTCACCCTGCCCCTACCACGCAGTTTCCCTCTGTCACACGGTAGAAGCAAGGTCTTAGGCAGTTGCTCTCTTGGGGATCAGTATATATAAGATAACCTGTGGAAGAATGGTGATGTTGATGCCTAATTTATATTTTTTTTAATTTTATTTTTATTTCTGGAATGTGATGTCCATGTTAATAGTAAGTGGGTGTTGCTTGTGCCTTGCTGGCACTGGAGTACGTACCAAAGAGAACACGGTGCAGCTAGGGTTTAAGAGTAAACCATTATCCGAAGTTAAAACTGAATGTTCTTTACCATTTAAAAAAGGGGAAAGTCAAGTTCCAAAAGTAAGCAATTGTGAAATATTTCAGAAATATGATTTCACAGTTTGCAGGAGCTATTTAGGACATTTATCTGGGTTATTACTCGTTATTAAATTTTCCTTTTCTTCTTTGAAGTCTGACTGTCTTAGCATTGCTCGTCAGAGATGATAAATAAATCTCTGTCTTACAATACAAGGAAGTTACCACAGAATCTGCAGTACTTTTATTTTGCTTCTTCATCAAGTTGCCTGGAAGTGGACTCCCATCTTTCTAATAGAAAACACCATTTTGTTTCATGTGTATGCTGTGCTATGCTTCATATTTGTCTTTCCCTATCCTGAAGGTTATTCAGTGAGGTTTGGGGGTAAAAGGTGACACGACAAAATAATTTATCTTTTTAGAAATGTTTAAGCTTTTTCTTTGAATCCCTGCAATATCGTTTAAAAAAAAAAAAAAAGAAAAAAAAAGTTTTGCTTCGAGAAGATAGTGACTTCTTGCAGCTGTTACATTGATCACTATTGTCCTTTTAAGGAGGAGTTCATTTTCTTCTAGACTTTGGGCTTTTTTAGGAAGAGGGGACTGTGTTCTTACAGGAAAAGAAAAAGAGTGAATCTTTTCCCTTCATATGTAGTGTAACTTCTGAGCTGCATGGTACTTAAAATTTGATAACAAATTGGAAACTTTCAGTGCAACCTCCCTCTTCTTTTCTGCCTTGAAAGAACTTTTTAGTGACCTGATATGTACGCAGTCATCTTCAAAGTATGCTATTATGATATGAAATAGCAAGTGTGCAATGGAAGAATTTCCCAAGAAGCTGAATTCTGCTGCTGCCCGAAGTAAGACTTTCATTTTACAATAAAAAAGGTAAAGTAAAACATATGAATATTATGATTGAAGTAAGTGAAGCAAACATCACTTTCAAAAACCTTTACTCATGTTTTTGCCTGCAAATACAACTAAATGGAATTGTTTTGCAGTGAATAAAGTTGAAGGCAGGTCATTAGGGTGGTAGGCTGGAGCTAAGATTTGATTTGGAAAGCTACTGCTTTTTTGTTTGAAAACAACATCAAAGCTACAGAAGTGCAACAGGCATTAGTGCTTTTTGGAGACTACCATAAGCAACCACATTTTTATTGGTGACGATGTGCTAAAATCCCTAGCTTTTGATTCACAGTATGATAGCAGTATAATTATCCTACGCTTCTTGCCGAGACCTCTGTACTTTATTGATAAGTGCTATGACTTGCTGTTTGCCACTGGGAGTTCCAGCATTAATCTCCTTGTTCAACACAGGAGAGTAACTAATACTTATCCGTAGTTGTTACACAGCATCAAATGTGCAGCATGTATAGTTCCTATATGCAATGTTGTATTCAATTACATGTTATGATAGGTCCTGATCTATGAAACGGACCCTGCCTTAGTTTCTGGGAGCATGATTACGAGCTGTTGGCCAGCTGCATTCACTGTGCTTTGGCTTCTGTAGCAATAAAAAACGTTCTTGCTGAAAGCAGGTCACGTATAATTTAGGTATTGGATTTTGTTTGCAATGACAATGTCACCAAGCTGCTTTGAATGTTAAGTTTTTTCATTAAAACAACAAAAAAGAGAGTGTTCTAAAATTCTGTATCATTGGAGTGATGATGGTAGATTGGGCTATAGATAACAGTAGACTCTTACTTTTCCACAAAGAACATAACTATTACTTGCCAAGAACTATTGTTCTTAGCACAGTGTTGCTTGCAGACAAACGGTCTCCACACTTTGTCTACCAATTTTAAATTCAGAAATATTTTGGAACACAGGAGCCATTCAGATATTAGTTCCAGGCTTTTAGAAGCTGCGAATATTAGCTTAAAATTACTCCTCTCTCCCCTGTTCCTCCCTCTTGGTTAGGAAGTTAAATGAAAATTATGATTTTAAAACAAAGAACTGAAGAAATGAGTGGTTTTTTCTTCATGCTTTGAATATTTAGAATTTATATTTTTATTTTCTCTGATTCTAGGAACAGTACTTATTCTCATGCAATCCATCTCAGGAGCTAACTTTTTAAAGAACGTATATACCAAATGTTGTTATATAACATGTAATAAATGCCATGAGATTTATCAACATTACAGATAAACTTTGTCTGGATATCAGAAGAATTTGTCTTGTCTTTTCTTGGGAGGGATGGCAGCCCCTGCAACCACAGTTTCTTTTATATAATTAGAATTTCAAAGAATCAGATGAGGTGTGTGGATTTACAGAGAAAGTTTGGGAAGGCCTGGTTCCCAGCATAGGCAATAAGTAGCATCTTAAAGGTCTTAAAAAAAAAAAAAAAAAAAAAAAAAGGCAGAGATACAATAAATAAGTAAAGAATGTTGCTTCCTTTAGAAGGAAAGTCTGCAAAGTGGGGACTCTAGGTGTCCCTCTGCAATGTGAAGCGCTCTTTGTTGTGGGGAGCATATTCCATGGGATAAGTTTTCCAACTCCACGAAGAAGATGGGCTTGATCATAGCAGGTGCCTCTCTAGCCTGAACCATATAAAAAATAAACAAACTGAAGCAGATTTTTTTTTTAATAAGTAAGGCAGAAATAACTGCAGTAAATATTTTCAATTTCTTTGGATAATCCAAGCGGGGAAGCAATTCTAGAAGGGTTCGGAGGCACTGGAGTGCTTGTTGGTGTTAACTGGTGCCCAGAAATATGTAACGTCAGGTTTGTGCACGACAAAAGCACATACATACAGGAAACCACAGATGCCATTTTCAAATGAGAATATGTATTAAAGACTGCCAGTTTATTCTTGACTCATACCATATGCTCCAGTTTTTGCTCAGATGTGCGAGTTATTTGTCGTGCCTGGAGTACTATTTTAGGAATCGATCTTAATTTTAGATCACTGTTTTTATCATCATTTTGGGAAAAATTGCTAAATAATATATGATTTTGGTCTTAGATGAGCATTCGTGAGGGTGATGATAGCTTGTATACTGAGATTAGTGCGCTGCTTTGGGAATTGGGTGCGGCGACCTTCTGCAGCTGCTCCCCTCGCTCCTCCTCACCGAGGTCCTTTTGACTCCTGGCTGCTCCCTAATGCCTGTGGTCAACACCAAATACGTCCATTTTTGAAAACGACTGCTTTCTTGGGCTGTATCCCTGTCAAGGGAGGAGGTGCTTTCCCCACTTAGGTAAGCAGGCAAAACAAGGGCCATCCACAAGGCGGTAGCTCGTGTTGATCTTGGGAAAAGAGACTAAAGGAAAGGCTGGAGCAGAGGACTCCAAAGGCAAGATTATTCTAACTATTTTCCTTTCCCGTGCTGCATCTTGGAGATGACGACAGGGGCTTCCCCCCATCCCGACAGGAATAGATTGAGTCTGCTCGGAGATGCAGAGGACTTCAGGCTCATTCCTATCTGGGTATAGGGGACACACATACACTTTTGTTTCCCAATTAAAGCTCTCAATTACATGCATTGCTGTATTTTCTAAATGCTCTTGTTGCTCTGCTGCACTCCTGTTCTCGAAGTAAAGGTCAGCCAATTACTTATGGAAACCACATAACCACAGACCAGACATTTCGGGGAACGGATAGTGAAGATGCAGTGGGTGATCGTCAGTTGCTAAATAGACAAACAAGAAGATGAAATACCATCTTTTAGTACTGAAAAGGTTATGTTAAACTCTGATCAGAAATTGTTTTTATTTTCCTGTCAGCCAGCAGACATGAAGTCATGTCTGCACCTGAGTATTTTGTTAATTAAATTAACCTTTTCTTCCATAACTTGCCCCTTTGGCAGTTCACCAAAAAGGCAGAAGCTGTCCTCTGCTACTTTTGATGCCTTCTTCTCTAGCTTTTTTCCTCCTTATTTGAACTTTTCTCATAGCCAGGCTCTCTTTTCCAGAAATTTAGCCCCGGCACCTTTTGCCGGCTCTGTTGCTACCCACCTGCTCTCTGCCATTGAATGCTGTTGGCAGAAAGCCTGGCGCAGATTCCTTTAATGTTTTTCAGCCTGCTTCAACTTTAGTTCAATCTATGTTCTTTGTTATTGTATCACACTTATAACATCTAAAGAAACAGAAATCTCCTTTGTAGGAAGTTTTAAGGAAGCCTCCCCTTTTAAATGAGCCTTTTTTTTCCTCCTGCAGTCAAATTTTAAATCAACTTTCTAAAAGTTATGAGGCTTGACTGTGACATTACAAGGTCCATTTAGAAAGAACTCGATATAGTCTCTTAGGTATATATTCCTTTAAATATATTCATGTTGTAACTGGAAAAAAGACTTGGCTTAATATTCCTGATTTGGTTTAAACCTTCAGGTTATTAAAGGCGCAATATAATTGCGGGTGACCACAACCGTTCTGTGCTGGCAGAGGGCTGCCAAAGGGGTGTCTCTGTAAATGGGAATGAGGGCAAGGCGCGTCGGTCTCCTGCAAGAAACGTCATGAAAGATAGTGAAAAATCAGATTTTCCATGAAGGAGTCAAAGGTGTGAGTGGAAGAAAAGAAGTCCTTCTGGAGGCTGCAGTTTGGTGAAGTTTTGCTAACTCTGCTGTCGGGTCTCTCTGACCATATTTGCGACAAAAGTGTCAGGCTTGCATTAGGATATGCTACTCCTGAGTATTGAAGTTTGTTTTTTGAGTGAATGCGCGTTTACAGGCGTGTTTGTGTATTTCTTAGCACACTGCCTATCCTTACCCCAATTGTTTAGCAACGTTAGACACAGTGAGAACATCTGGCATTATATATCATAAGACCGAGAGAAAAAAGTTTCCCGAGGACTGGTTTCTCATTTCACCTTGATGCATACAGGCTAACATGATTTATATGTGTACAAAATGTAATTAGGAGTCTTAGCAGGTTTTAATACATCAAGCGAAGTTAGTTTAAAATAACTTGAACAATAATAGATGACTCAGGCTATTACTTAATATTTATTCTAACAGAGTCTTCCCTCATGTTGCCGGTTTTGTTGTTATTGCTTGATTTGCTCCTTTCTAGCCTTAATTCTTCTTGATTTTTGGTAACGCGGCATTGGCTTCTCTCTCCCCAAGCAGGCTGGTTGGATGAAACTTTCTGATAAAAGCGAAAATGTTAATTTTATTGCTTCCCTGTCTCATTTTTTTGTTATCTGGTCCATTTTAGAGAGTGAGCATCTACAAGGTGACTGGTTTGCCCAGGACCTTGTCCCCAGGACTGGCATCTATCAAGCGTGAGCGCCGCTGGTGTAGTGGTATCATGCAAGATTCCCATTCTTGCGACCCGGGTTCGATTCCCGGGCGGCGCATCAAAAAAA
>NW_010973013.1:6027697-6098135 GCF_000737465.1 Haliaeetus leucocephalus | reverse complement strand
GAATCAAAAAAAAAAAAAAAAAAGACTGTGGTGGGTTAACTCTGGCTGGGAGCCCATCGAAGCCGGCCCTCCACCTTGGATTAGGGGAGAGAAAATATATTTAAGGGCGTCCTTGAGATAAGGACTCGGAGAGATCACTCAACCAATCACTGTCACGGGCAAAACAGATTCAACTTGGGGAAAATTAACTTAATTTTTATTGCCAATCAACCAGAGTAGGGTAATGAGAAATAAAACCAAATCTCAAAACACCCTCCCTTCTTCCTGGGCACAACTTCACTGCAGATTTTTTTCCTTCTTAAATCTGTTATCCCAGAGGCGCTACCACTATTGCGGACTGGCTCAGCCTTGGCCGGCGGCGGGTCCAGCTTGGAGTCAGCTGGAATTGGCTCTGTCGGATGTAGGGAAAACTTCCAGCAGCTTGTCGCAGAAACCACCCCTGTAACGCCCCCCCAGCTAAACCACAAACCCAATACAGCGCTGGTCCACGAGCGGTGGGTTTTCGGGGAATGGAGGAAGCAGTTCTTCTGACGAGCCCTGCCCGTGCAGAGGAGAGGGAAGCGTGAAATGCTGGTGTTAGGTGATGATGCAATGCTGGAGCCGCAGATGTCGTTATGGGAATTGGCAGATACCAGAGATGAGCTCCTGGAAATAATTGTCTGTAGTAATACGTCTTCTCGTGCTGCAGTTTTGCACCACGTCTGGAAGTTCATTGCACTTTGTACCATGTACTTGTTTAAAAAGTCTACTCTCGTTTTCTAAGTCTGCAAACATTTCCTATTTCTGAAAGGAATTTTTTTGTCCGTCTAACGTGAACTTGTGTCACTTAAAAAGAAACGTGGATCAGGTTTATACATGTTTACTTTAGTAGAATATACAATGCTTGTATCAGCGTCTGAATTAACAATTACTCCAATGATATTTTGGAGTGATTGTACAAAAGAACTTAAGTGCTACAGAATGACTTCAGAATTTATAGTTAAGTATTTAAAAAAAAAGGGGGGGGATGGAGATATTTAAATGCTTTTTGAAAGAGTGTAGCACCTATATAATGAGTCAACCTGTACATACATGTATTCTATACATTTATATCAGTGGAAAAAACACCAAACCAACCCACAGGAGTGAATTTTTTTGGGTACATTTTTTCCTTTCACTTCATAGCAATTGCAATGTGTGCTCTGAATTGTGATTAGGTTAAAAGCTGAGCCATTTTGTTATATCCTTGGCAAAGCAATATCTGTTATCACTTGTTTCACTCCACTGTTGCTTTCTGTCAACATTTTTATACTTACCAAAGAGCAAATCTTTATATTTGAACATTATTAGTAAATCAGTATGACTCAAAGTCAAGAGATTTCATTGTCTCTGTTACTGAGTGACTAGTATATCAACAACATAATTCCTTCAGAATGTTTACAGTTTTGATCTGGAGTAAGGATTCTTTAAAGAATACATTTTGCACCTCAAATACAAAGTTACATTTTTAAGTGAAGCCTCTATGAGTTGCATCTGTGAACCGGAGAGATGGAATTAAGCCTTGTAACTCACATTAAATCCCAGTTTCAAATGTCTTTCATCCTGAATGCTATTTTTGTTATTTAATTTTAATGTGACTTGCAGTATATTGCAAATACCAGCTATAAAAGGAACTTTTGTAAAAATTTTGGTCTCCTCATGTGCAAAAAAATCTGTTTTCCCAGTACCCATCATGATAGCTGTGCCCCTGTCTGCAAGGTGGGCAAGGGAGGGATGGCAGACCAAGAATTTCAGAAGTGCACTAAGCAGAACATAATGGTAAGGTCTTTCTTACTCTTGCAGACAACCCCTTGCTGTTCAGCCACACACCTACTGCCCCAAAGCTGGACTAAAAACCAAATCTGCATCTTCCTTTTCTTCAAGAGAAAACAACTGATCCAAAATATGGAACATCAAATTATCTGACAGTGTTAGGAGCCAGGATCTGGGAGATATTTGAGACGAATCAAACACTGGGAGATGTGTAATGTCTACATGATGAAAATTTTCCAAGATAGGTTTGTTCTGTTCAAAGGCTGTCCTAGAACAATAACTAACTATGCATTTTTCCAGGCTCATGGAAGCAGTTTATGTTTTACCTGCTACATAGATGAATTTACAAAATGGTGTGTTTCATAGCTTTACAGTTTTTTATTCCTGTTTGCTGAGGAAGGTGGTTCAAAGTTTCTGTTTCTTTCACAGACAATGAATTATAGAATCAATGGGATCCTCTTCTCTGTATAAATTGCTGCATAAAATCTGGTTAACTTGTGAATTTTGCATGTTTAAATATTTGCGTATCTACTAAGCTGTAGCAAACTGCAGATTTTCAGTATTAGTAAATAATACTCGTTCTGCAGTCGTTGACCTCAATGAATTTTCATTGTGCTAGCAACCTCTCTTCTTGTTTAAAAAACAATGTCAGAGATAAAAAAATCATGTTGGAGAGCTCTTATCAGATTGACTATATTTTTGTTTTAATGTGGTTTTTCGCTTTATGCTCCCCACATTTCTAGCTGGAAAGGAGCCGGCTCTGAAACCGGTCCAACTGACCTGACTTTGGAAGCTGCATGCTCTGTTCGAGCCAGTTGCCTACGTCTGTCTCTAGCACGTGGCAAACCCAGAGACATCTCCATTCAGGACAGACCAAAATACTCCCCGTTCATGGTATTCCTTTTTAGTTGAAGGGATGCCTGACTACTAGATGCATAAAGTCAGGTGAAATATCAATAGCAATGTTATTTAATGGATTGATTTATCTTCTTGCTCTTTTGTTTGACCCTATGCTGATACCCACTGTGCTGATCATATCTGATACGACATCAGAAAAAAATGAGGGCAATTTCTGTTGGATGGTCCTTCCTAGCTACCCAAAGCTGGTATTAGTTTTGCCTGCACACATAAGGGATGCATGCCAGTGGTGCATCTAAGAGTGTTCCTCATTTGCAGTTCTGATTGCTCTTTCCAGGTGTGTTGTATCTTGTTTATTGATGGTCTGTCCAATCCCTTTTTCTTTAAAGCAAGATGATAGAAAAACAAGAAGATGAATATGTCTCACCAGTGGAGAATCAGAGTGTGTGGGATACGAAGTGACGGTGTTTCTAAATCCTGCAGGTTGTCTGATGCTCCAAAATGTGAAATTGTGGTAGTTATCTTAATGGTAGTATTATAAATATTACAAATATATTAGGGACAACACAAAGAAGGAGACTGTGCAGGAAGGCAGTCTCAAGGCAAAATGGCATTGCCGCAATGGTGCACCCGGACTCTGCATATGCAGCGAGCAAAATGTGCCTCAGAATCTGAATAAAACACCTATCTGTTGGAGTGATACCTAATCTTGTCGTAACACCTCCAGCGAACGACTCTAAAGCTTCCCCTTATATTCTTTTCCAGTCCCTAATTGCCATTACACTGCTAATGGCAGGAGCACTTTTATTTCAAGGTTGAATTGGTGCAGTTCTGTTCAGATTCCAGCCACGTGATTTTTTTGGCTCTTTGTGAGACTAAGAAGTCCCTTGCTATCAGGTAGTGTTTCCGTATGTAATTACCTATACACAACGATTGAGTCACCTCTCAACCTCCTTTTCAACAAGCTGAATAAATTGAACTTCACTTCGTAAGACTGTGTTGAAGGAAATCCCTTTTTTATACATTTAACAATGTCAGGGTGGATGTAATCTGCCCTGGTTGTCACTGATATATTTTCTTCTGTATATTCTTCCCAGCTAGTGTGTTTGTACATGCATTTGGGGAGATGTAACACACCAACTACTCACTTTCAGCAATATCCCCCTCAAGGTATTTAAATATACCTTAAGATAGGGGAAAATTGCACATTGTTCCACTGCACTTCTTGGAGCGGTGTCTCCATCCCCAGTGTTGCATTGACCTTCTCAGTCCTGGGACTCAACCGACGGAAAGCGGTTTGTCTCAACAGGAGAAATAGCAAGCCACTTCCCTGTGGGGCATCAGCGTCAAAGGCAACATATGGGCTAGTGTTTATCTAACCTATTCCTGGCTTCTCAGAGTTTTGCTAAATGGTAATTGCTGCATTGAGTTTCTGCTTCAGTCACATTAATCTGTCAGAATAAAACCAAAGTTTTGCCATGGTTGAAATTTTGTGGCCCATCTCTGGTGGCTTCTCCCTCCTCCTTGCTCTGGGTGAGAAGATGGTGTTTTTGTTGGAGGTGGACGATTTTCTGCTCTGGGGAAGACACTCTCGAAGAATGCAAAAGTGAAATGCCTTTGAAACAGTGCAGGTAGTGCAAATAACGTAGAGGCTGTTTAGCTTTTAGGAACTTAATTTCCTGACAAGCTGCCTGCACTGAGCATGTTCTGGTTGGGACAGAGCTGGACCTTTCCTGTGACTAGGGTGGCTCTAGCACCTGGCCATCCAAACTGAAGACAGGGACTCTTCGCTGTGGTTTCAGTGAAACTTTCCAAGCAAGGAGAAGCTACTGGACATACGGAAGGAAGGACCAGGCAGGTAAAGGTCTGTGGCTTGGGTCCGAAGATTTCAACACTGCTAGTTGCCCATGTGAATAATGATGGAATTTAGTTTTGACTTCTTATGAAAAATCTTAAGGGAGTTGCACCCACACAAATGTATTAAAAATACTTGGGGGTGAAGGGAGGGAGAGAGTAAGATGGTAAAATCAAATTTTGAAGATACTGGGACAGGGAGACCTTGTCTACCCTGTGCCTAAATCCTCTGTAGCTTCTCAGCAGAAGGCAGGTTTCCTTTTCCACTCTATTTTCTTTGGAGTTCAGTTCTCTTCCTCCAGCTGCCTGGGGTTTGAACCCTGTGAATCATTCTGAGGTTTCTTCCCCCGTTATTAGAAAAGCAGCAAAGCCAATCCAGGCAGCAGCACTGCAGAAACTAAGCAACATGAAGAAGAGACCCTACTGTAGACAACCAAAAATAACATGCATACATGCAGGCATTGGCAACAGGTGTCGATAAAATTCCTAGTCAAATGTCACAAGGAACAATGTCAACCTTATGGAGCCAACAAAACGCAAAATCTGTTTCTACTGGTATGATACTACCACCTGAGCCTGTTATTAACCCTCATGAGTGTCCTGAGTTTTTAGTCTCTCAGTCTTCGGCTGTCTTCCTGCGAAAGATGATTTGCATCTCAAACTAGCAGGGACTTTGCAACTACAGAGCAGTCACCTTACAACGAGATATTACTCTGGGGAGGAGTTGCAGTGACCGCAGCTTTTTCTCTAACAAGAGCATGGGCTTTGGATTGGGGAAGAGGTGGGGAGACTGGAAGAATGGAGGAAACCATAGGGGGAAATTTTAACCTTCAGAGCATGTTGCATAGGGTTTCCTGATGTTGCAGAAACTCTGACCTAAGTCTGACTTCTGTGCCTGAAAAGAAAAATTTTAAAAGGTGGTTTCTCATGTTACAACCTGGCAATGTAGAAACATATCAGCAGAAGTTTCAGGGTCAGAAAAAAGAGTGGAAAGCACATTTTTGTTGCCTCTTGACACTGACCATAAGCTCATGTACTGTCTCTCTAGCTCCAGGGGGCCATGGTGGGACCATGCCTGCCTCTCTGGGAGGGCAGCGGGAAGCTGCGGGGTGGCAGAACTAATTTGGTTCTGATTAATTCAGGTTTCTAAATCGAAGCACACTCTTCACTTTTTTCTTGTTTGCTGTCTCCAATGTCTTCACTGTGATCACTCCAAACGCAGGCAGCTCTCGCTTATCTATCAGCAGACAGTAGACTTTGTGAGCAAGAGCTGCTCTGCAGAAGAGGAAGTCCTCTGCCTGCCAGCAGAGCATTTAAGGCTAATAAAAGTGTTATTACTATCTCCGTAATAAAAATGATATGGCTTGTTAGCTGTTAAAATTGCATACTAGAAAATTTATCTGAGCCCATATAGTTGGGGTGTTATTAAAAGGCAGGGGCTGTTCGGTGTGTAATCCCTCCTGGTACCAGGGCTTGGTTCAGCTCTGCTAACTTCAACAGGAGTCTTTCCTGTACCCCCAGCTGGGCCCAAAAGGGAAAGAAGAAAGCCCACTGATGGTAACCTGCCCTCCTTAATAACCGACTGCCTCGCAAGCTGAGCTCAAACGAAGACCGTGGAATTTGGCCCTTGCTCCCAGAGCAGATGCTACAACGCTCCTATGAACGGCTGCGGTCAGGGAGGCAGACGGTCACTGGCGTCAAACTGGGCTGGGGCACCTTCACACAGCTTTGCAGTGCTCCTAATTATCTCCTGTGAAGACCTGGTGGGGTCAAAAGTGAAAGATTTCTGGAGGCAGCAGAAAGTACGAAAACATACGGCCATATGCTACAAGAATGCAATAAAAGCACGGACCAGGGAGTCCAACAATACGTTCAGTCCTGACAAGTGACAATAACATAATCTTCAAGGAGACAGGCTGACAGGACCCTTACCTATGGTGTTCAAACTGCAGCAGGCAAAATGAAATGAGGTTTCATAGGAGAAATACATGTGGGTAAGACTTAAGCAAGGAACCTATACAATTCTGCCAAGGGGCTCAGCTCAACTCTCCAAACTCTGCAGTGGGTTTGCCATGCAGAAAAGTGCCTTCTGAAGAGCATGAGTGAAATCGCAACCCTGTTAAAATCCAGGGAGGTTTTGCCACTTCTAATAGGATCTCAGAGTTCGTTAAGGGTTTCTCTACGACAGGGCCACTGCCTGTCTACAGGGGAATACAACAAAAGTGAACTCACAGCTCAAATGCCTTTCATATGACAGCAGTGATGAAATAGAGCAAAGGGGACTAAAGATCAGCAGCATTAACTCTAGGTAACTTTAACAAGCTCTGTTAATTCTAGAAACAGTGTTTTTCCTTACTGGGGTAGACAGAATAATGGCGTTAGCAGAAAAAATTAGCACCTTCTCAGACAGGAGGGCAAAAGGCTAGGGAGCATGGCTGTGCATTGCTTTTGCTCTCCCTACCTGTGTGCCTCATTCTTATCCATTAAATCTGAAATGGCTTTGAGTTCCCTCTATTTTTTTTTTTCTTTTTAATACCAGGTTAATATTTTTCTGCCTCTTTTTCTTGACCTTTCATATTTTCAGATAAGGAAGAGGCACTTTTCTGAACTGGAGTGAAAACTGTGCTAACCTGCAGCATGCGCACCTACACCAAACTTTTGGAAAACAGAGGGCAGCTGTGCCATGCCTATGTAGCAGGGAGCACCTTGGAGCATTTGGCCCAGGGAACACGTCTGATGTGGAAAGAATTTCTCCCTTCTCTTCCCTGCTCAGACAGCGTTGGTGTGAAGGATCACTCCTACCTAGCTAGGAGGGTAATCTGTCTTCCAGGGTCTGAGCTAAACACGGGCAGGACCCTATTGATTTCTGTGGGGGCTGGATGGGCTCATAAAGGCACCTTTGTAGGTATAATTTGCTACTCTGAGCTCTGGTCACTGCTTTTAAATACTTGTGGTTCCATTAAATCAAGAGTGCTTTCAAAGAGGAGATAGTCTTTACTAGTTCTGGCCACATGAGCTTGAATAAATCACACAGGTTGGAACCTCCTGTTTTGTATTTTTTGGTCCATTTTCAGGTGACAACAATGAATTGTTTGACTTTCGAAGGTGTCGAACACCCACAAGGTAAGACTCCCATACTTTAAACCCGGGAGAGCCTTCATACCTTCGCTACGCAGACACTGGGTCTGAAGGACTGTCCTACGTGCTCCGTGCTGTACACATCCTAAGGTTATAGTGGTAAGTAAAGACATGTAAAACGCGAGCATCCTTTGCAAAGGGACTGCGTTGAGACTTTCTGCTTAGCAGGCGGGGATGGTATGCATATCAGATGGGGGGACCTGTGTGTTGTTAGGGGTCGAGGGACTACGCTGCAGTGTGCTTGGGAGCAATTTGATGCTCTGGGGGGAAATCTGGGACCCCGTCCCCACAGCCAAGGACGCGATGGAGGAAACAGCGGCGTCCCTCCGTGGTGCCGTGCGATGCTTTGCACTGGTGGGAAACCAGGGTGATACGCCTGTGCTGCACGCAGGCTTTACCCTGTGACAACGGCCAGAATTTTGCTGCTTCTCAGGTTGGCCAAGGAGAGGAGGGACAAGCTCAGCAGTTGAGGTGAAGACACCTGCACCCCCTCTTCCAGCAATGTACGTGAAAAGGAGGGGTTGGAGAAGTGTGGCAGCAGCTGACAGAAGAAGAAAACTGTCCCTGTGTCTGCACAAGCTGCCCCCTGATCAAGGGATCTCTATACTTTGGCTTTTCAGGGGGTGAAGGGTGCTGTCAGCTCAGGAGGTGCCCCCACAAGCTCTGGAGCAAAAGGTGAGTTTGTTCTTTAGTGAGTAGCTGCTGCAAAGCATGCTGTGTGTTGTAGGCTCCTTGGAGGGAGGAGCTGGAGGAAAAATTTTGCATTTGAAGTCAATGCTAAAGTGTGACTTAGGTGGTGCTGGGAGAGTGGTCTTAGTTGCCTTGCTAGGCACTGAAACCATACAGACCTTCTCCTCTGTGTTATCTTTGAGTAATGGGGGGCAGATGGGAGTTGCATTGCTAAAAGTGTTCCTGAAGTATGAGTTGTCTTTTCTTGGAGCAGATTTGGGGTCTGTAAACATGTCTGCGGGCTTGGAAGCTTTGCTGAGTTCAAGGTTAACATTGGCTGTGTAACACTTATGCAAGATTACTGCGTCTTGGAGGGAAAGCCCCTTGAAAATGATTGTACTTTAAATGTGACTGTACAGCGTCTGTGGTTACAGCTCTGTGTGTGTAATTGCTCCAGAAAGAGTGTGGTTTTGGCAGCTCAGTGTTGTATAGGGAAGAATTGCAGCACATGTATTATAATTGGTTAGAAAATGTAGTAAATTTTGTAGGTGATCTTATTAAGTTATAAAACTATTCTACTCAGGGGGTAGGGATGTAACTTACAATACAGACTCACATGAAAACTTTCTAGAGACTGGTACAACATTCTCTGTTCTGTGCTGGATAAAGAGACAGCTATAAGCAACCCTGTGTAGGTGACAAACATGACATACCTTGTTTCAGGTGGACATACGGAGATAAAAAACTGAGACCACCCAAGAGAAGAAGTAAACCAAACACTTTTTCAATTTCTGTTCTCCTGGTGGAAATTTACCTCTACGTAAATGGTTACCATGCAGTCCATGTGTAACCCCCAGCCCCGTATATGAGGTGTCTCTTGGCAGTGGGGATGCAGGTATGCTGTGGCTGAGGGTGACACAGGAATGTTTCCAGCCTGTGCTCCATCAAGCTGGAGAAGGGCTCCAAAGTTTGCCTGCAAAATCTATGTAAAACAAGGGCTTCAATGGCACTTTTGATTACAAGCTTAGAAGGGAGGAAGGACGGCAAAATATTTGGAGGGCTGATTGTAAAGCAAATTATGCAAGCTCTGCTGCTGGAGGGCTGTGGGGAGTCACTGGAGAATGGTAGCAGGTCCTTGGTTTTAGTTTCTTGCTGTTAAGCTTTTAGGATTTGGGGAGGTGCTAGTTGTTGTACAGGTGCTGGCAACTTGTCTGGAGTGGTTGATGGGCTTTATGCTCTTTACCATCTCCCTAAAATTGTATGAAATTAGTATCATGTGGGTTACTAGCAATAAAAAAAAGCAGAACATGCCTTAGGGACGGGAATAAGAAAGAAGTGGAAATGAAGTACCAAGCAAACAGGTTTTTTTTAACAGATAGATAAGGCTCTTGAGAATTTTGGAAGTTCAAATCTTTCCATGTGGGGAAAAACTTAGCTGCTTTTGCTAAGAAAAAAGCAAACCCCAAACCAGAAAGAAACCGGAGTAAACCTCCTGCCCTGCTGCGTGGGCTGGCCCTGATCAGACAAGCCCTTTGCAGGTGATTGATGTCAGCTTGGGAGAGCACATGGGCCCCTGTGTTTGCATCTGCCTCAATTCAGCCAGGCCCACTATGGATTTAGCTTTAGGCATGTGCTTAAAGTCCCATTGAGGCTTCATGTTGGCATGAGCGTAAGTACTGCTGGGATTTTAGCTTCTGCTAAAATTGGTGCTGGAGCTACATGGGTGCGTTTGAATTGTGACTTCTGAAGGAGCATGTTTATATAATGCAATATCCTGATTTATGAAAGGAGAATACATAATATTTATCTGGGTACTGCAGGAGTCAGATGCTTTGTGCATCCTTAAATTCTTTTATGAATCTTTGCAGGACTGTGGGCTCAAAGACCCCTTGTCCTCAGCCTGTAAGAGTGCTGCCATGTAAAGACAATTATCCATAATGTCTTTTTATATATGTTAGGCAGGGTGTTCGTGTCAGAAAATGGTGCATTTAGAAAAGTAACAGAAAACCTAAATTTATGCAGCATAGCAGTTTTGAAGTAAGCAGGCAGTCTAGACACCTACAGCAGTTATGCAAGGATGCATTGAGGATTCATTAATATTTCACGAAACAACGAAATGTTGTATATTGAAGTATTAAAATACAATGTTAGCCATTAGCCTTGCAATGAAAGACAAACTGCAAGAAGGCATCTTGTAGGAAAAAAACCCATCAGGGTAGACTTGCAATTTATATGACGTGTGAGGCTTTGGTGGTATAAAAAGGTACTAGATAGGAGAAGGGAGGCAATTTTCAGGGTGACTTCTGGTTTTACAACCATACCTATTTAAACTATACATTGTACCCTGGGATAAACCTACAACAACTTATTTGTGTGTATTTGCACCAGCTATAACAGTCACGTTCAGAGGCCTGTTGCTGGCCTCCTGAAGGCAGAATTACACACTTTTCAGAACTGCTGGCTCCGTGAGCACGTGTGAGTGCTCAGTGGCAGAAAACGGAGATGCTTTAGCTGGATGCTGATATTCCAACTGCTGAGTAGTAACTGAAGCTAATGGGGTTACTCCTGTGAATGACTGCTCCCTGTGTGAAGCCTTGGGCAGGGAAGGCTGAACAGTTTGTCTCTGTCCTTTGTAAGATACCAGCTGTAGCATAAACCGAGCTTCATCCCAAGCGTAGGCACCTCTTCAGGCTTCTGTAGCGAAAACGTGCCACATTTGGAACAAAATACCTTAAGCCGCTGTGGCCTCCTCCTTGCCAAATGGCAGAGAAAGTGACTGAGGTAAATATAGGGTTTCTTGCTCATTTTTGCTTTACTGGTGATTCACAACTGAGATTTGTCAAGGAAGTCTAAGTGAAAGCTGATAAAATAAATTGGTATCTATGGTATTCACCTTGCCCTGAAGTTAGACCTCTGATTCAAAAACTAGGGGGTTAGATTTAGGCTACTGGGTTTGAAAATAATGTTTCCTGCTGTTCTAGGCATATAAATAAGAGAAGAGCCTTTGCTGTATATTGTTATTAAATATGGAATCCCACTCCTGCAGTCTCTAGGGGATTCCAAGTCCAGATCTGATTTTTGCAGTATTGAACCGTATCTAATATCAATTCCTGTCACTTGCTCGTTTCCCCCAGTAGTGATCGGGGGATGGTAATGAAATACTAAATGTTTAATTAAGTTTTGGGCAGCCTAGGGTTTTTACATTTCTGTTGTGGGGTTTTTTTTAACATTGATTCAGTTCAAAACCATCAAGAGCTGCTGCCTGTGTCATATACCTAGTGACATGTGTGTGTGCACCACACACAAACACTGAATTGCCTGTTTTATACAGGGGTCTGGGAAGACTTATCCTTTATTTGTTGCTAAATGTTACTTTTGTTTCTCATTCAAATGAATTTTTGTGAGTGCAGTTGTATGGTCGGGGTAAGAGAGCTGCAGGCTTTAAAGCTGCAATGTTTGGAAGAATGAGGTGCTTAGCTTGCTCTCCAAATCCCTTCTATATCCCTTTGAAAAGCCAGACATCTAGGGAGGGCTTCATATACACAAGTTACGCTTAATTCCATTAAAAAACAAAACAAAACACCCTCCCCAAAACAAAACCCACACCACCGGAAAATAGGAGTAAAAAGCAATCTCTCTTTTTGGCTTTGGAAATCCACTCTGTGAGCAGTTAAGAATAGCAGCTTATTAAACAGGCCTTTTCTCAGTAGATCCTGAAATACTATGTGAAGAAAGTTCAATATCATCAGGTGGTTTTTTTTAGGTAGAGAAACTGAGGCAGTGCAACTTCTTCACCTGCCGGTTGCCTGTATTGCTGGCTGCGGGAGTGAGACACTGTGATTGTGGCTATAGGTCACTTGGCCATCAGAAGGGAACTAGTCTGTACATCAGGCCCTACAAACAAAAGCGTTCTCTGCCAGTCAATTATTTTGTTTTATATTAGCAGTTCCAAATAAAAAAAAATTAAAGCTGACCCCTCAATACAGAGAAAGGATGGGATTGCTGAACTGTGATATGCTTCTTGTTTTACTGGGGAATGGCTACACTGAAATCTTCCAGGTTACACATGTGTGTGAAATTAGATTAATGCAGTGGTGAGTCAGCCCTTAAAATAAATAATTTTGATGGGGCAGGGGAACAGAGTGTTCTTAGGTTTTGGCAATGAGTTCCTTTGAAATGGCGAAAGCATTATTATTATAGCTCTTGTAAGATGCTTTTCATCAGTGTTTCACAGTAAAAGTGTTCTGTAAAGTGCTTACACAGACAACTAATATTGATTACAAAGTCTGTCATTTGAGGTTGATTTAAGGCATGCCAAATATGACAAGAGGCTGCTACTTTGTGATTGATACACATTTTTTGATGGCTAACATTGGCCTATAGGTGTTTAAGAAATTGATCTTACAAGCAGAGTGCATAAACAAGGTTTTATATGACCCATGGCCACATTCTAGATAATGTAGAATTATTAATTTATTGTTGGTTTCACTTTGTAATAATGGAGATAATGTTGCATTGGATTTAATATATGAGCGACTTGAGTGCACAGGTCTATTGTTTATATGTATAGAGGTATTGGTATATTTTTAATTTCCCTTCATGCATCTTCAGAACTAATGCCGTGCGTATGTATGTACATTTATTGCCCAATGTAGGTTGTGTTTAAAACTGCTAGGTAGGCAAATGAGGATTTCAACATTTAATTCTATAGAAGATGCCCCTCCAACGTAATTAAATCTGATCTCTCTTACTTGCAGACAAAATGAATAATTCATGGAGTTTAGGCATAATCAGGTTATGTGCTTTCTGAAATTCTCAGATGATGTGCAAAGGTTAATGTTTATATTAAAAAAAGAAAAGCTTGGATGGTTGTATCTCCAGCATGAAAATTCAGGTTGCCTAGGATACCATAATAAAGGGGCAGAAAGGTTCAGGATATGTATACATCCTCTTTACACAGAGTCAAACACATCCTAGTATTTATTTAATCCAATAGATGTATGGATTTTTATGTCTGAATAACTCATTATTTTCTCTTAAAAACAAGACGTACAGTGAGGAGAAAGGGATGGGGCTGAAGGGGAAAGGGAGAGTGACGGGGAATTGGAACTGAAAAAAACCCAGAAATGGCAAACGCCCAAGACGGCAGAAGGAGAAAGAAAGAGAAAATGATAAGGCTGGGAGGAGTAGCAGATGCCTGGCAGGTTTAAATAAACCTGATGTAGATAAAGAGGAATTAAACAGATCAGCCAGTTGTATACATGTAGCAAACAGGAATTACAAGGGCTGACAGCCGTTTCTCCCCCCTCCCCTCCCCGTGCTGCCAGCGGTACCGGCCAGATGTTGTTGCAAAGGCTGCGGTGGGTTTCGCTGCCCGCGGCAGCTTGGGGGAGCTCTTGGCACGTCGGAAAACCAAAAACCAGCCGGGCCGGTTGTCTGCTCCGAGTGAGCCGTGGCGGGGGGGGTGTAGTGGATCGTCACCAGATATTACAGCAGCACCTGAGCGCTCTTGTGTAGCCCGGAGCCGACCGATGCCTTCCCACCCCAGAGCATCTTTGCTTGGGTTCTCTGCTGCGCTGGGTTTCACCCAGCATCTTGGCTTCCTTCTGCTCTTTGCTGCTCTTAGAAATCGTACGCTTCAGGAAGCCCTTTCCATCATGGATTGGATTTTTGGAAATATTTAAGTGAGTCCCCAGTGAAAAAGAAATCGGTGGGTTTCCTCAGCTGAACAACAAATAGATCTTCATTCTATTAGTAATGCATAACAAACATGAAGAAATGATTCTTTCTGTTCCAGTGTGCATTATCTCTGGGATACTTGCTTGAAATAGCAGCATGCTTAGTATCTTAACAGAGGGGAAAATGAGCTTTGCAATACTAAGTCTCAGCACACAGCTCAGACAGCTGTTGCTGCGTGTTATGAAAAATCCCTGCTTTCTTTAACATGCCATGCTAATTTGCAGTTGTCCAGCAGCTGTTCCATGAGAAACACCAGTGCAGCCCAGTCTGGGATCTCTGATTGTGGATGGAGACCGTAGCCTGATATTAAACTGGCCTTGTTTGTGTGTGCAGGAATGTACAGGCATTAATTCCCGGAGGGGTTGATATTCAGGCTTTCCCACGCACTGGCTTTAGAGGGTTCCCTGTTCCGCATGCAGATGTTATGAGTGCCAATGTGATGTCCTTTCTTCCTCTGCCATCAAACAGGCCAGGAGCAAAAAGTTTGCAAATGAGAATGCTTTTAACTATCCAGTCACCAATATGGTTTTATATGAATAATTTTTTTTTTAGCTGCCTTCATTGATATGTTGGGTGTGTCAACCACCATCTTCTGTTTCAGACAAACATATTTTTATGATACTCTTTTTTTCTGCCTACAGACTCTTGGCTAACTGAAGCTGGCAGCATCCAGAGTGCTGCTCAGAGCTGTATTTGCACTCGATATATTTGCCCAAGTCAGCTGAGCTCTGCAGTGAGGAGCACTATCATCTGGGGGCTTTCTTAATTTTCATGAAATGCACCTGTACTGATTCAGTCCATCTTTATGACAGCTTCTTATTGAAAGCTGGTGTCTCAAACTCCCTTTCTGGCTGGTTAATCTCCTGGGTAATGTTTGGCTAACAAGGGGTTGAGAAAGGGCAAACGCTTGCTTTGTAGTTTGGCGATTTAATAATTTGAATAGGCTTTTTCATTTCATATGTCTCTTGAACTACTTTTGGGTCACCTAAAACATCCTGTTTCCTATCAGTCTTTTTTAAAGTGGGACCAGCTTCTTGAGCATGTATTGCTATTTAGAGTAAAGCTTATTGTTTTTACCCTGCCCAAGAAGAGTTATATGACTGTTCAGTGTAATGTTGGTACCTAGAGAAAAGAGAAGTGTTACATGTATTTTTTATGGGCTTTGTTTTTCTGCACGCTGGATGGGTGTTTCATGTCAGACAAATACAAAATGCTACATCTATTAGACACGTGGCAGAACGCTTCCCTGTGAGATGTACCATCCACATTAGCATCGCAGTCGCTTCCTTTTGATGCAATGCCACCGTATTTGCCAAAACCAGTCCCTGGACTTTTACCTTCTGCATATTGTAGACTTCTAAAAGTCCAATAAATGTGGGGTTGGTTTTGTTTTTTTTTAAGTTCAGAATAGCCAAGATGTCAGTACTGAAGTGCAGCATACCCATTCTCTGAAATTATGGGCCTGAGGCTTGAGGTTGACCCCAAGAAAGGCCAAGTTTTGGCAATTCAGGCTGAACACAGCTCCTATTCCTGCAGAACTTATTTGGATGACTTGTCGTAATGACCTTAGGAACCACAGCCTATGCACTGTCTCTCCTGCTTTACATTGCACTGTGTAACACTGAAATGGGATAAATACCTTGTTTTGTGATGCTTGCTATATTTTCCCTTATGGGAGGGCTAACAGCAGCCAGTTTTGGCTATGGTGGCAGTTGTGGTACGTGGTGGAGGGCTGTGAGGTTGTGGGGTCCCTCAGACTCAGATTGTGGTCTAATGAGGTGTGCTGGAAATGTCTGTCCCTCTTCACAGTCTAATATAATTAGACAGGAAAATGGCAGTAGGGGCTGGTTTAAAAAACAAAAACCAAAAACAAACAAAAAAACCCCAAAACAAAAACCAAAGGGGTATTACGAAAAGAGAAAGAGGCATCAAATGGCTTCTTAAATGTGTTTGGTTTTTTTTTTTTTTTTTTTTTTTAAGATGTTGGTGTTTTATAATAGGCTAGTGTTAGAACTGAAACCTTTCCTACAGAAAGGTGCTCCAGGATAATTCACTGAATTGCCTGGTGTGGCTAATCCAGGTGGGTGTCAGTCACAGGTGCAAAAAGTTGTTGCATTGCATCATCCAGATAACTTTCATTTTCTACATCTGGGTGCTTGTGCCTGGACCTTCCCAGTGCCGCCTTCCTGTAGGGTTTGGTGTGGTCCTTCTAAGAATGTGGGGGTTTTTTGCTATTAATGACTCTTCTGCCCAAGTGGAAATTCTTTTTTCTAATGGCCTGGTACCTTACTGTCATTGCTTTTCCATGACTAACTGAATCTTCCTCCTGGCACAACTCAGTGGCTGGAATGAATAAGGCATATAAGGTGTTTGGCTGTCAAATATCCCATACTATTGCAAGAAATCATTTACTGCCTTGCATCTGTACTGTTATTGCCTTCTACAGCATAAGTGAAACCATAGGGAAGGCCGGAGATCAAAACTTTATTTGCCATTACATGTATGCTGAATAACATTACCCTAACATCTTGCACAAATGGGAGAAATTACCTCAAATGAAAATATCATGTAATCTGTTCATATGGGCACATGATGGGGTTATGACAGTAGAAAGAACTGAAAACTTCCCTGCAGATCAGTAGACATGTACTATAAATGAGCACGCAGTCAGGGAACATCTTTTCAGCTTCTTTCTGAAGAGTGGTGTTAAATTTCTATTTTGTATCAAATTTTTCCAACTGGCAGGAAGTAAATTTCTTTGCTTAGAAAACAAACACATCTCCACTACAGAATGAGACTATGAGGGTCCAAGATGAAAACACCTTTGAAGGATGAATAACTTAATAAGCTTCCCAGTTGGATTTTTCCATTTAATCCTGTTTCTTAGAAAGGCATGTCACAAATACCCCTTTGGCTGCTGTTATGGGATGGGGTAGTTGTTCTTTGGCAGGAAGGGAACGGAGGAAGGGAAGCAAAGGGTATTAAGATTGCAAAGCCAAAGGAGGAAGCTTGTCTTCACAGTCCTCATGTGCGTCATGAAATGTTTTCTTACTAGTCCTGGTCTAATGCAAATGTTTGTCTTGTTCAAAGAAGGAGTAATTACTTAATATTCCTTTTTGTTTTCCTCATTCAAGGCCTTTCTGTTTTGCATGTCTGTGCCTTGGCAAAAATAAGTTTTCATGGTCCCCTAAGATGCTGGAGAAAGACTTGCACGAACATCATTGCACGCACCTTCAGTGAAACCCTGTGAAACAGCACAGTCCTGTTTTGCATCCAGGAGACTGAGGGACTGTCACCACTTTCTAGGTTAGGGTGCTGAGCTTTAGATGTTGAGAGTCTCATAAGTTAGAAATTATGCTGAAAGTATAGCACCTAGCAAGCGTTCAACTTTCTCTGCCATGTGCGTGTCTAGACAGGGGTCAGATGAATCTCCTCCCCCATCCATTAACTGATTCCTGAGTTTAGTTAGCAAGAGATAACAGAGCCATTCTGCAGTTATGCAGGAACCTTCTTGAAAAAGAGATGTTGATGTAATAAGAGCTGTGGTGTCATGCGTATGCACCTAAGGGGTTTCACCATCTTTTAATGCTGGACTTAAGCTTAGATGCTCATTTAAGTGAAGACTTTTGATCCGGAGAGAATTTCAAAAAATAAAATAAGAGAGAAAATCCCCAAACCAAAATAATAGAAAAACTGTGTTGGGTCAGGAGGTTCTTGCCCGTGTGGTCATATTGTTGCCACAGAGCTGTTTGAATAACAAATAATGGTAACAGGATATTAAATCACTATATTTGACTCCAACTAGAGGAAGATAAAATGTACTCCCTTCCTGCCGGTAGGTTTCTTATCAATTTATTCCCAGCAAAAGAAGGTAGAGGCTTGGTGGTCCTAAATTCAGCTGCAGACTTTGGAAAAGAGTGCGTCCAAGTTGTTAGACCCTTATAACATCAGAAGCTGTCCATCCTCTGCATCCTGTCTCCCGCTGCCCTCCAGGGAGTGGGGTGGTCTGCATTTCCCTGTGTCACCTGGCATGGGTCTCCATCTGAGGTTGCCCTCGGCTTGTTTGCTCAGTCAGCTTCTGTCTCCGTGGCAAGAGTGTCCTTGTGGTCTTCCCCAGGAGCTCGTACCCATCGGTGCTCCCCCGTCTCCCTGGGAGCAGCTGCTCTCTCCTTTGGCTTGCACCTTTCTTTCACGTCGTCTTCTTGCCAGCCTGGAGCATCCACCTTCCCGCAGTCCCCAGCTGCAGCTCCCAGCCCTTCTGTCTACGTACCCCACTCAATGCTGGGGTACGTGACCATGAGCTTCAGCGTAGAAGGTGTTTGTGAAGAATTCTGCCGCAACTCACCCCCCCGTAATATGTATAAAATACCGCTTGCAAATGAAATGGGATAACGTGTGTTTGAGGGGGACTGGAGCTTGGGGTAGGCAGAGAGAACTGTCTGTTCCCACCTGAAAGGAAGGAAAGGACAACTATGGCCAAATGTGAGTGACAGAACAGCCCAGGAGAGTTACTGGGACCACTGAAGTTAGGGGAGAGACTGCACCGAGTGCTGTAGGGTCAGTGAAATGTAAGGAGAAAGCTGCCAGGTGTTTTGAGCTGAGGGAGGTACTGTCAGGATGATGCAGCCACACGAATGTGTCTTTTCTTGAAAGAGTAGCCCAAGGTTGGGTCTTGGACCGAGGATCTTGGATGAACCCCTCTGTAGTTTAGCCTTGGAGGGAGCTGGAAAAGATGTGGAGGCTGTGACCAGTCTTTGTATTCTGTTTATACCTGAATTTCACACAAAGGCCAGGCCACTGGTTGCACCAAACTGTCCTTGCAGACATGAAGTAACTCCTAATGTCACGGCAGCTGAATAAGGGAAGGGGCCAAGTTCCTTAGTGTAGCATGTGGGATTTTATACTCCTTCCTCGCACGCCCTGCCACAAAGCCAGGACAGGATTGCTCTCACTCCTCAGAAATCCCAGGACCTCAAGCACAGCTCTGCCTCCAGAATACGGTGGCATTATTTGCAGCGTCCAGCATGCTGGATTCATAGCTCTTGGGTTTGACGCTTTTTTTTCTCTTCATCTTTTCTCAGTGCGTCTCTAGGGAGATGCTGCCCTTATTTGTCTTTAGGGGCTGGGTTGCAACAAACTGCCTTTGTTTCTCTGTCTATTTTTAACACCAGATGTGCCGCATGCCTGTGGCACCCGATAAATGAATTGCCTGTTGCCTGCAGACCAAGGTACTGTAAAATAAAATCTTTGCTCTGCTACATTGTATATGAGATGTTTGTAAAAAATCCACATCTGCTTTTAGGGTTTTTTTTCTTTCCAGCCCTCTTTAAATGCTCAAGTGAAGTTTATGACTATATTTTAAACTAGAGATGCATTGAAGCTTGAACCTATTTTTCCGGTTAAGGAATATGATCAAAACTCTTCACATCCAAACTGATTTTAGGATTTTTAGATTTTTAGGATTTTAGCTCTGGAAGAGCTTCTTGTTCTCTCTTCCCTCCCACTCCTTTGGAAACTTTCCCTGGCTCCTTTATTTGACTTGGGTGCTTGCAATAGTTTTCTTCCAAATCCCATGGAAAGAACTGGTGGTATTTCTGCATGGTGGCACCTGAATTCTCAGTCATCCTCTCTGTCCTTCTGGATTGAAGTTCCTCATCACACCAACATATCAGACTGTGCTTTTTTTTTTTTTTTTTTTTTTACCCTACAAATGTCTTTTCACCCTACTGAACTATTAGGACAGATTCTGGGCAATAATATTGTGAAAGGTTAGGAAAAGGATGTAGATTCACTTTTCCAACCCTTGTGTCTGGCTTCCTAGTCCAGTACTGCGGGGTTTTGGCCACAGAAAGTGTGTATGCCGTTGGGGGCAGACATCTCCTCCTGCTCAGCCTTTGTGCTTGCACTGCCTGTAGCCTGATTTTTTAGCTGCTTTCAGTGGGTCTCAAAGGTAATCCTAGTATCTCTTTGTTGCTTGTTTGGTTTTTTCTTTTTTTTTTTTAAGAAATATGTGAGTTTAGGTGCATGAAATAAGATGTTTATATATGGAAGTATATTCAGTTTCTCAGTATGTAATCCAAGGAAGAAAAAGTGTGGTTCACAGGGAGTGTGATGGAGACAGATTCCGATAACCCCACGTGAAGCACATGGACAAAGCTTAAGCATGTGTAACAGCTCCTTGAGATGAGCTCATCTGATGTGAACTTTGCATTTTCAGAGCTTCCCTGCATTGCCTATGTTTGAACCTTTGGGTTTTCACTAATTGATTGATTTTGGCTATGGCAATTAAGTATGTGAGCAATAACACACAGCAAGGCTTGTGTTTATTGATAAGAGAATTCAAGTCACCTGTGATTGAAAGAAAGTATGTGGGGTGGATGCCAGATTGCCTACCAAGTCCCTGAGTTAGGTGGGACAAGAGGAACAAAAAGCCTTCTGTAGCGTGCCCAGAAAAACATGCAATTCTGTCTGAGTCCGTGAAAAGGAGAACAAGCAAGAGTGGTATCGGCTAAGTATGACCTGGTGAGGATAAAAGCTGGTTGTTTAATCCTGCTGAGTAGTGGCTGGGGGAGATGGGAGAGATGGATTTGGGTGATGGTACAGATGAAGGCTCTGCACCTCTTCGAAGCTGGGCCCAGCTGCCGGTTATGTTAAAACTTCAGACCAGTTGCGCGGGTCGCAGATGCCCTCCTGTGTTGGCTTCTCATGATTGCTGCTCTGTGTGCAGCATAAGAGACACTTAAAGAGGGAACTGGTTGTAAGCTCTTGCAGGAGGTGCCTTGCTGCATGTAATATGTATGCGTAAAACCTATCAATTACAATTTAGCGGTGTAGTCATTGCCTCTAATGAGTTGACCTTAAATAATAGAAACACTATACATGCCTTGTATAGGAGGAAGGTGGTATCAGAGCCTGCTATGTGTTAAAGGTTGGCAAATAATGACTTTGCGGAGCTGATCTATGTGCTGCAGTTAAGGCTGTAAGAAGCAGGTATGTTCTGCATGTGATATGGACTTACTCATACTAGAAGAGCAAGGAAGCAGGTTGACTTTTTGGGTCATTTAATAAAGAAACATGAATTTCCCCCTGTTAATAGTATTTTTGGAAGTAGATAAATAAGCCAGTGGCAAAACCATGTTTTGCTTGTGTTTCGAGAGGAGATGACTAAGCATGTGCATGCATCAAAGCTTTATTCCAGACTTGAAAGCAATTTGAATTCAGTACACAATAAGTATTGTTCTTACAGTCTTCATACACAGAAGCCTGTGACCCTAGAGCAGGACCTACCTGGTAGAAGCTTGGGAGATAAAAATACCTTTTTGTTCTCTAGTTGTAAAGAATTTACAATGTACTTCACTTATTTATGAAATTAATTTCTTGATATATTAAATCAATATACTGTATAAAAAAATTCAAGAGTGTTTTAAAAAAAAAAAAACAATAACACCTCCCCCCCCCCCAACCTGACTCTGAGAAATTAGAAGGCCCAATGGGCAAAGGTGGAGATGCTAAAACCTGCTTCTGTGAAAGTTATGTTGTCTCTGTGCTCATGGTATATTTTTTTATGTGTGGTTTTTGTCAGTGTGCTGGTCTAGGGAGCTTCTGTTGTGGATCTGTAAATACTGGAAGAATAGTTTTACCTGGCAAAAAACTTCATTAAAAATCTTCTCAGTATCTAGGATAGTTAGATGTAAAACCCTGAGACAGTTTTTTGTGCTCGCAAACAAGAGAAGCAGACATTAAATTGGCATGTTATTTGTTTGCATTATCTAGGGTCTCTGAAGCAATTACTTTTGCATATGTTAGCGAGCCTGGAAGTCTTTCAGTTTGCATATTTACAGGGTAGAGACAATAGCCGCAAGGTCTGATCCTTGAAGCAGCTGAATTAGTACAAAATTGACAGGATCAGGCCTCTGCTGATGTCTATAGTTAACATGCTTACCAGATTATTTTTTTTTAGCATTAAAAGCTACTTTACTCCCAGTGATGGCCCTTTCACCTCATTTATCTGGCAATAAGTCTTGTGCCTAAGTGTTGTCTATTGTAGCCTCTAGGAATCTGATAATTTCGCCTGGGTAGTTTCACTGCCTAGGCTGGTAATACTTCGTTATCACTACAGTGACATTTTTCCCTTTGGTCCAGAGATTGTTCTGGCTATTTTCTCTGCACAAGAAAAGTTCTGTTTATTTTATAAGTGGCTGATAACAAAGTAGATACTGCATTTGTGTGATTAAATGTGTATGATGCAGAAGGTCTCCTTCTGCCTGCCCTCATTTCTTCATTGCAGTACACAATAGGTAGAGCCTTCAGCCAGTGAAGGCAGCCCTAGCATTTAATTTTCTTTCTGCTGGAGGACTCTGAATGCATATTTTCCACTTCTAAGCCAACCTGGCCATAAGGAGTCCTGAAATAGGCTTCTCATGCTCCCTCTCTTGCTGTGAAGAGCTCCTTCTACAGGATACTTAAGCACCAATTGCTCCAAATAGTAAGAGAATTACTACGTAGCTGAATCATTCAGCTGTTCCCTGGAGAAAGGAAAGCCTTGGGTTATGTCCATAAGTATATATCCTCTGACAAATGGGTGAGTGCACGGGGAATAGGCCACAGGTCTCCCATCCTCCCCAGTAAGGACCACAATCCTAGGCATCAGAGTCAAGTTTTCTTCTTCCAGTGAGGGAGGAACTGATGCTGGTGTCTCCCATCCTCCGTAAGCACAGCAAGGACTGGCTCCTGGATGGAGGGCAGTGCTAGCTGAAGTGTGCAAGAAGTTGGATAGTTCAATCTTTCGATCTTCAATTGATGATGCTTTAGTCTGTGGATAAAAAAGTGAGAAAACGGGGGAAAAAAAAAAATCCAATTTAGATGAAGAAGGGATTGTAGGAAGGCCCTGGAGGCAGGTAGCTGCAACAGCACTCTGATGCTTTCTACTCTGCAACAGGGTCATCTGCCCTCATTGAAATAATGATCTTTATTCTGAGTTTCCAATAGAATAAGCCAACTAGCAAGCAGTGGGCAATCAATTGAGAATAGATACAGTTTGCATCTGCAGATGCGTTGTGCACAGGCAAATATGTGGACATCAATATTTCATTAAATCAAGCAACACTGTTTATAGGGACACTTTGATTACAGATGTTATTTAGTTTAGAGGGGTTTTTTTGGGGGGGGGATGGTGTTCTTCTCTTCATGTTTGCTGCTGTGAGCACACATGAGCACAGGCAGTCCCTCAGGAGAGGGAAGGAGTGTTCCTACAACTATTTTGGTACGCTACAAAAGTGAAACGGATCCTGGGGCAAAGGATTCGTGGCTGTGGCTCCCACACAGGGATGGTTGCTTCCCTCTGGTCCAGAGTTAATTCTTTAACTCTGATCCTCATGCTGCTTCTGTGTCTGTCTTGATGAACAGCCAAGGTAACTCATTTGCCAAGTTTTGGGGATCCTACACATGGGCAACCAACTTCCCATGTCCATTGGAAACAGGATTTGGCATATAAAGTGGGATTTTTGGATTCCAGTAGATTTTTGTGGTACCTACAAGTTAGGGGTTGCAACTCCCTTCTGGCAACTGAGCTTCTGGAGGGAAAAAGCACTTCTAAGCCCTATAAATACAAATTTCCAAATGTACAGTGAAATCCTACAGTTGTTCTGGGGTTTCATTTTCTTTTAAAGAATAAGTGCTTGCAAGTGTTGTGGACTAGACCATGGAGCAACGCTGTTCTTGAAAAGCACGAAGCAAGGTGAAACCTCATCTCTGCAGCGTGTCTCACCAGCTCTCTGCCTTAAGACAAGAAGATGGTAGTGAATGTTAGTGCAAGAGATGCAGGGTGTGCTCTGCAAAGGGCCCTGATTTTCCATCCATCCACCCACTCTTACAGCCTGCTAGTACCACGGGAGACCGTGGGGTGACTTTTTGGCAGAAAGGAAGTTAGTCTTGCTATATACCTACTTCTTTACATTTTTAGAGTAAAAAATCCATTCATTTGCTGATGAAAGCAGTAGAGAGAAGATGCTCTGACATGATAATGTTGGTCATTTGCTGCAGGCAGTACCTGGCTGACTGGACTATCCAGTTTCTTGCTAAGGTAGCTGAAAAGAGAGGTGACCCCAGTGAAAGGTGCCCTGGTATGCCTGGAAGGGAAGGCTGTAGGAATTTGGATGAAACATTTAAAGCCATTTATCTCTGAGCCCAGAGAGCTGAGGCTCTGAGGTCAGCTAAGCCAGCCAAGTGATGAGAGAGTTTAGCACCAAATCCCTGTGCTCTAATTTAATGCTGAGCCTATCTCGGTACGAAGCCTGGTACCCACTTCTTTTTCAAGGAGCACAGAGGTATTACTCAGGATACCACCCACGGGGTGATGGAGAATAGGTTCACCAGGCATGGGGAGTATGAGCAGATGAGCTGATCTCATTGCTTTCTCTCTTCCCTCTCAGGGGGCTGCTGCCATGTGCTGAATCAATTATTCAGGTTTCATGAATTAGTGATTGATTAATTAAAAGCCTTAGTGAGAGTCCAGGAGTTCACAAAAACCCCACAGTTCGTTCTTGGCTGAAATACTTGCTCAAATACGAGTATAAGGATTGAGGTTTATTTTCTTAGCCATTTCTGTTAAAGAAGGCTTTCTTCCCCCCCCACCCCCAAACCAGAGATTTGGAATGGAAACAGGATGAAGAATAACCTCTGCTCTGCAGACATCTTCATATGAGAGGCATGGAATAAAATTATTCTGGCCTGTTAACAAATGCAGCTGTGTCCTATACATTGTACAGGGTCATGCTTGCTTTTGCCAGTATTGGTGCTTGTGTATTCAGAGAGGGGAAAAAAATAATTATCCATTAAATCCAGTTACTACAGTCTTTATGGACCACTTCTAAATGTGGCATACTTAATAGACCATCCGAGATTCTTCCTTTTTGTTACAAGTGTCCTAGTTTTAAAATGCGACCTTAACATTTTCACAGCTGTAGCACATAGTGTTTTAGCTTGTTAGGAGGTATGCAATACTTCTAGAGGTCCAAATAATGCTTAAGCCAAGTGTCTTGATAGAGATGCAGATAACATGTAATTACCAACCTGAAAATTGTTCCAACACAATGAATTATTTTGAGGTACATTTTTTTTTTTTTTTGCACTACATCTCCCAGCATATTCAGTTTTGGTTTGTTCTGCATGGGATTTAGCCGCAGTGGTAACTTGCTGTATGTGATGACACTGCCTGGGTTTGATGGAAAAGCAGAAGCTGTTTGGTGTGGCCCCCCTGGGGCGCCTCTGGTGTTCAGGACCTGCAAGTGGAGCAATTTGGGGGCTTCTTGCTCACTCTGAGGGAGTCCATCTTGTACGGCTACTGGCCAGCTGGGGCTGTAGAAGGTGTGATGTGTCCTAGCCTAGGTGGGACCAGGGAGGATTTATTTTGGGGCCATTACCTCCTCCTCAGTCACAGGCTGGCTGTGCATGAGGCCAGCCCCATGGAGCAAGGCAGGGGACTTGGACCATGCTTTTTCTCTTTTTCTTTTTTTCTCTTTTTCTTTTTTTCTCTTTTTCTTTTTTCTCTTTTTCTTTTTTCTCTTTTTCTTTTTTCTCTTTTTCTTTTTTCTCTTTTTCTTTTTTTCTCTTTTTAGTCCCTCGACCCAGAGGCACTTTGCTGCTGTTTTGGAACTATCTATTCTTTGGGGTTTTATTATCTTTTATTTTGTTTGCTTAGCCATGCTTGCTTCTGAAACAGCTTTGTAGCTAACCTTCAGCTCAGAGCAGCCTCAGTGCAGGACAGACAGCCTGTTGTTTATCTGTCTTTCAGGTGTAACTGTTTCTGAAGCTGGCTGTATAGTTTACGTTTTATCCTCTGACTTTAGCACTCGCAGGATAATTTTAATCGGAATCTTTCTAAATCCCAAATAATAGGAAGAGAAAGCTGCATCAAGGCCATGTTTGCTTCCTGGAGCCCAGTGCTTGCTGTCTTGGACTGAATTTTAAAGACGTATAAATCAGCAATGCTGGTGGTGCACTACCCTGACCATTTGTCTGAAGTGCAGAGCAGAGTTGCCTCTGAGGAAAATAACTTTATGGGAGGGAGGCCAGGAGCAGCCTTCAATAAATGCTTGGATGTGTTTCTGGACTAGGATATTTACTGTATAATGACTCTATTCTGTACTGAAAAAGCGTATGCAATAAATAACTTCTGCCAGTAAGTACAAGTACTTCAAAACCAGCTATTCGACTGATTCTCAAAAGAAAGAATATGCTTTCTTGCTCATACTAGCTTGTTTTTTTTAGAACTGTATACATTCACAGTGGTGACCAGCCATATGTAGTAAGAAACACGTTTCTCATCTTGTCAACTCTTTTCTTCCTGGCCTCTCGGAGCTAGGATTTCAGAACCCTTGTGCTCGGCAGGTTCTTGAATTTGTTATGCTGCTTTTTGTGCCTGGAATTGCATTTTTAATATCTTTGCAGATGGTGTTCAAACACTTATGAGTTTTACACCCACGGTTCCCCTGGTGCCAGTTGGGCATTTCTTCTGAGGAGCATTTTTCTTTTCTAATTACACCATACTGCAGGGTTTTTTTCCTCTTCTCCAGCAGTAGCGTATTTTGCAGGTTTTGGGTATGTTAGTACTATCTCACAGTTCAGAAGGTGGAAAGCACCGACCTTCAAAATTGTTGCCCCTGTCCTCTCTTCCTCTTAGTTTCCACTAATGTAAAACTCTACTTCATTAATGTATTGCAGCCTGGCATGCGTTTCCAAGTGGTTTGCAGTTACAGTAGAGAGGAAGAGATTGGACGTACTGTAACTGTATTTTGTGGGCAAAGTCTCAGTTGTATAGGTTGCCCACCGAATAAGTCAGTCCACCAGCTAAATCCATCAGTGCATGTTGAAATGAGAAAGGGGGTGGAAAAGAAGGGCTTATGCTGGAATACAAAGAATATATAAATGAGGATGTCGTTTTTCTAAAGGTTAATGGGAGCCGGATAATGTCACTGTCATATTAAGGAGCTTTCATATCAAGAAAAATGGATTTTCCTGTGCTTTGGCATGCTGGACAACAGTCTCATGTTCGAGTCACCAAAACACACCTATAGGAAGTCTTTTCCTGTACCTGTTTGAAAGCCTGAAGGGGTAATTTGGCAGGTGGATAGAATAACCCCAGTGCTGCACTGTGCTCTGATTTAGAAAGGGGAAAGCAGAAGCTGCAGAGCAATAGCCTGGATTTTTCCACTGCTTAGCCCTTCCCTAGTCGCTCCTACCTGTCAGTGCCTTTAATGCTTGCCTCGCTGTACTTGGGTGTAGATGACTACGGAGGCTGCTAAGCAGTGGAGCATGCTTCAAAAAACCAAAAACAGAACAAAAAAACCAAACCCTGGTGTTTTCAGGCTACAACAGCCAAATCCCACAAGGACCTGGGAGAGCATTTTTTTTCTCAGGAAGTAGCTCAGGTCACTAGAGAAGTCACAGATAACAATACTTAGATATTATCCAGGTGTTTCACAAGTTGGTTGTTTTTCCAAATAGCAGCTCTATGCTTAAGGACAGGGAGGACGCAACAGAGGAAATAAAATTTATGGGGACTGCAGGTGATGGTGCTGTCTTGAAGCAAGGCTGGAAGAGTAACCTGATGAGGGAGCTTGCAGGTTGTACGTAGGGTGTTGGTGAAGCAGCCTCACACAGATGGCATGAACTAGCGCCAAATGTCCTGGAACCATGTTGTTCAGCTGCCCCAAGTCATTAGCCACAAAATATCCCATCTCAGCAGCAAGGACTGTCTAGCTGTCAGGACAGTCTTGGAGATGATGCTGACTGCAGTCCAGGGCCAGCTGGTGGCTGTGTAAAGCTTCTACCTGCCTCCTTCTCTGGTTCTTCAAGCTATGACCACAGAATCCAGGTGCCAGGCTGGGCAGTAGATGTTCCTGCAGCAGAACTGTAGCCACAGGGGCATCTGTAATGACTGTCTGGGAGCTCTGTTCTGCTGGTGAAGAAAATGCCCTTTGTTTTTAAATTAGCATCCCAATTGTGTCTTCAAATGAACATAAAAAAGCCCGTGTATAATGTGTCTTTTGTAGATTAGGTGGTAAGCACAGTTGATTGTACAAGAACTGTTTTACAACAAACAGGGAAAAACAGAAATTTAAATACATGTGGTTTTTTCCTCCCTTGCAGTGTTTGCGTTTTTTGCCATTACACCTTTCCTCCTGTATCTTCATTTAAGCCATTACCAAATAAGATTCTGCATGTTTGAAGTAGGAGGTTAAAGCTGTGCTATGTTTACTTGGTTTTATTTATTCTGGATTTGGCAACCCCCCCCCCCCAAAACCCCCCCCACCCTTTTGATAAAGGCAGTGTATCCAGGGCTTTCTGTTTCATATTATGAAGTATGCTGCTATGCGGAGTTAGTTCTATTAAAAACTGAAATTAAAATTCCAATTTGGGATCGCTCAGAGGGGACCTTGGGAAACATTACTGGATTTCTTGCTAACTGTAGAACTTCCTTGAACAATAGATCTGGGAGAATCAAAAGCTTTAAAAGCATCTAGGTGGAATGATTTAGTGTTATGGTCATTTGTCTTTTGTTACTTGCATGCTTGTGCTACTGTCTGGTTCTGGAACTGCTGTACCATTTTAGGGACTGGGGAAGATAAACCAGCAATGATGGCTTCAGGGGGAGGATGTGTATGTTTATTATGTGCAGTTTTTCTCTGAAATGCTCTTCTAGCACCTCAGCTGTTAGGAATGAAGTGGGAGAAACACACGTTTCTACTCTTGTAGGTTTTTGGTGGTAATTTAAAAATCTATAATAACATGAATTCTTTTCGAGTTTGGGGCTAATATGTGCCAGCTCTCACCTATGCATCTCTTCATCACAAATGGATCTATTTGATTAACTCTTTTCCAGAAGTAAATCAGATTGCAGTGGTGCCACTATAGTGTTCTGATATTGTGAATTATTGAAATATTTCTGTATTATCTTACAAGGGCACTGCCCAACTGAGGTGCAAAGTGTGACCCACCTTTGCTGTAGCAGGAACTATGGAAAGTCCCTTTTTTTTTTTAAGAACCAGTTAAACATCATGCAGCATTTTCCTTTTCTGCATTGCAGGGGTAGACTAAAAAAGCAAAACGGGGTAAAAGGATCTTTGGCTTTTTTCTGTGTGTAAATCTCTTTGCTGAAAGTGTTTAAAACCTTTGCTGCCTTGATCTGGTCGCTAAGATCTGTTACATAGAGAAATCTTAATACTGTGACTCTTGTCCCTTGATTCTGGATGCGAGTTGGTTTATCTCCTATATTCAGGTGGCACACTGATCAAATATGTGGTTTGAAGACATACAGATTTTGGTAGTTTCAGAAGATTCTCCTTAAGAGATGGAGCATTTGTGGGCATGTGATTGCTGAAGTTTCACGCTTTGAAGGACCTGGGAGAATGTCATTAGGGTGCCATCAATTTTATTCCTCTACCTAAAAGATGATGTAAACTGGCCCGGAGGACTAGTGTACCCATTGGGGGCTGATCCTGCAAGGTACTGAGCAGTAACTCCTTATCCTATGTAAGCAAGTGCTTGGCTTTTGGCCTGGGATGAGTCCCTGTGAAGTCAATAGGACAATGTACATGCTTAGAGCTCAGTATGCCCTTGGCTAGGCTGTGTCCAGACCTAGTCCAGATCACCCAGCCTAGGGTATGACATCTTGCCAGCTGTAGCATTGAGCATATGAGGCTGGCAGGTCAGCTTTTAGCATAACCAGCTCTTGCTTGGAATAGATTAAAAAAAAAAAAAAAAAAAATCAAACAAGTGCATGGCTGGAAGCCTGGTCCTCTGGACCTTGTAGTGCTTTGCAGATTAGGTCTTGACTCTAGATCAGCTTGAATCTTGTAATTCATGCTGTTTCTGAACATGTACGGTAGCGTAGGACTGAGCTGTCACTGCTGTCTGAGGGGTCATCTTGCAGAGAATACATACAGAAAAGTATCCTATTGCAGACATTATGTTTGTGTCAAATACCACTTTGACACAAAACAATCCAGTTCAGTTTGTAGTGGAAAACCTGTTTCCTACATGATGGATTCCCTTTCTGCCTCAAGTGCAAGTTGGAGTCATGCTATTTACCTCTGTGCTATTTTCATCTGCTTTCAATCTGTGATGCTCATTTTAACAATACTGTAAAATGCTTGCTATTAATATTTCCATTCTAAGAGTCCTGTGGGTTCCATCACATCAGAGGACTTCTGTGAAAATCAGCAGAATTTTAATTGGCTTGGTTTGTTCAAGTCAGTGGTGGATGTTCTGCCTTCACTTGTACTTTACTTTGAATTTCAGTTTTGTTTCCCTGCAGCTGTTGTGGTGTTGGCTTTGTTAGGGCACACTGCAATAAATTTAGATGAACGCATTTATGACCAGCCTCACGCCTTGTACATTGAATTATGCTGTATTTAAAATAACTTCCAAAATGTGTTGGTGCCTTTACTCAACCAGAAACTTGTGCTATTGACTTACTGCATCATCAAAATTTATTTCATGATTCTTCATTATATTTAAAAAGTTGGTCTCTAGTTTGTTTCCCTGGATTAAAATTTCACGTGGCTCCTGCTGGTTGCATTGTAATATAATCTGACCTGGGGTTATTTTATACAAGGCAATTTACAAACAAGCCCTAAGATGCTATGGTTTCTGCCCCAGAGATTCCTGATCCAGTAAATATTTAAGCCTCAGGACACTGATTGTCATAGCTATCGGACAGCAGGCTGATGTGGAAAAGTCCTGTATAGAGAAGGCTGGTACAGGAACATGATGTCAGCCTGGGGGCTGCTGTGTAATAACTATTCTGGCCAGCTTTTTCTCTCGGAGAAGTACTTGTGCACATAAGATACTAATGAATGATACTATCTGCGCAAATAAAAAAATAATAAAATGTCTGAATGTCTGCTTACAGAGTTGGGATTTGGAAATGTAACCTCTGATAGAGGCTCAGCAACCAGTTATGTACTCTTGAATAGAATATTTGTTTTGGGGCTCTTGTAGATTTTTGCAAACACTTGCTTATCAGGTCTTGGAAGTAAAATAGAAAGCATTTTTGTTAGAGTAACACTGCATGGGACAACTTTTCTCATGTAACTGGGGATACACTCATTCTGCTGGTGTTGTCTATAGATCTATTTTGCTCAAAGTATGCTTGGTATATTAATGTTTTTCACACTTGCAACTTCTCACAGATTGTGTTTCCTTGCTCTAGTTCTCGATTTTGCTTTTCTGCAGATTGTCTCGCAGTTACCCGTGAGGAGAAGTAGATATCTTGAGAGGATAGAAGAACCTCTGACCTCTACAGCTTTGCCACTGTCGGAATCAAATTCTTCACATCTTCACAGTGGTGCAGATGCTGAACTGCCTTTCTAGTGCAGCCTTCAACCTGTGCTGCCTGAGGTAAGAAATCTTAAAGCGTGACTGATAGGTAAGGTAGGTTGTGGATATCCAAGTGTGAAACAAATTGGTGTCAATGTACCTTCGTCTTCTTGTTCTTAAAACCCAAAAGACCTGATCCCAAGTCAGGGTAAAGGTTCTTGATGGTTTCATCATTCAACCACAGTCTTGAAGGTTTTTTCTACCTTCTTTCCACACCCACTTTATCTGTGGAACGCAAAACTGAACAGGATCTCAACACCTTTTTTTTTTTTTATCACTGAGGATGTTAGTTCTCCTTTTCAGTCAGAGCTCATTCCTCCTCAGAACTTGGCAGTAACTTCTCTGTCTTCCTTTTAAAGATGCCTTTCCTGCTAGAGAACTCATCAATAGATCCTGATTTACAACTATTTCTACTCCTTTCTTTTGCAAGGAAGCTCAGTGACTTCTGAGCTGTAGGGTACATGTTACACTATGTGGTTGTCCTACACAGCTGGGAGTTGGTTACACCATGGCCTGTCCTACCATGACCTTAGTGTCTCTGTTCTTGTTAGGAGTGGGGAATAATTCATATCAATGCTGAGAAATGGGACTTCTATGTGTCTCCTCCATTATCTCCTGCTGACAGTTACTCAGTTACCTATCATTTTATGTTGACATTTTAGCAGCTGTTGTGCAGGAACTTAAGTGAAGTCTATGTGAAGGATTTGGAGGTAATTATAAGGAAGGTGATGCAGAGGAATGGACAGGAATGAGAATGAGGAGATGACAGCAGGGAAACATCTCTCAGTTGGGAGCGTGATACCCTCACTTGATCTTGCTGACTGTGGTGCTTGGGTACTGAGCCAACATCTGAAGGGGGTAAAAGGGTTAAAGTTCTCTGTTACTACAGAGGTTCTGCTCCAGGCATCTGCTCAAACCACATGTGGGTGGCTGCTAATGTTCCTCTGCAAAATGAGTGGTCTATGATCCCAAGCTTGAAGCCAGACTCGTTGGCCATTATAGGAAGAGGGATTTTTGGCCTCTGAGTGAGTTACCGCACCTCATCTGTTAGTAGTGATTTGAATTCCCAAGGACTTTCTAGAATTTATTGCATGCGTATTCTAGAGGGATGACTTCTTTGTGCCTGGCCAATTTATAGCTCATGCTGCGGATTTAGCATCACTTATTTTAAAACCAGGCACTTTCCTTAACTGTAAATGTCTTTAGAAAATAATCACAGGAATATGTTTGGGGGACATGAAATATAATACTATGTTATCATTATTTTGTGACATTTTCCTGCCAGTTTTACTTCTGTAATACAGTTTGTTCCTTTTGTAAGTCTGACAAGCATAAATAGAGTGGAATCAACAGCTGTAATTCAGTATAGTTCTTCCATAACTCAAATAATGCAAATTTAACCAATGCTAACTTACATTTATAACCATGTATGTTTATACACTTCTGTTTAGAATGAATAAACTATAAAATCCAACTACTGTATCTCTTTCAAGCCTCTACTAATTGTCTGAAACAAAGGAAGCATCTGCATTGGTCACTTCTCACTTTAAGCTGAAAGTTGGGCATTTGTGAGTGAATGAGATGTGTATTTTACAAGTAAGCAAGCTGAAAAAAAGTATATGTAAAAACCTTGTTATTTAACGCTAATAATGCAGAAATGCTCCTTCCCTGTAACTTACAATCTTTGCAAATAACAGTTTCACCCTTATGTTATAATATGGTTTTTCACTGATATGTGGTTGGTGTAGAATTGTCTCTTGGAACAAAAATAAAATTAGAACTGTAATAGCACAGATTTAATTGCACAGATTAATAACTTCTAGTGTATCTCCCTGAACTTGAAGAGCCTTAAAATGCCTTGTGGCCACACGGGGCAATCCCTTGGTCTCTGCAAGCATCATCCCACTGCTTCTGCTCTGCCTGCCTGCGAACATGAGGCTGGCTCTTGAGAGCGCAGAGCACCTTTTTGGGTCTAAAATATAGCCGGGAGGGAAGTCCTGAGTAGGAGCTTCCCTGCCCTGTGCTGTGTTAGTGTGGAGATCGCTGAGGCGGAGTGTGGGTGCTGCTCTGTTCCCCGTGGGCAAACACTGCTCCCCGCTGCTGGCCAGGAGCCCGAGGCAAGCGTAGCCAGTGAAGGAGTGTGATTGAATCCATGTTTCAGAATGTAAATCAGTAGAACACTTTTGGAGTCTGATTTTTTTATTATTATTTTCCTGTAGGGACTCTTTAATCCTAAAATTACTTGTATATACTTATGTATCTTCTTTTAAAAGATAAGTCCTTGTCAGCAGTTCATTGTGGAGGCATGAGAGGTAAGGAGGGTGCATCATCAGTACTAGAGCATCCAGTACCTGCCACCCAATTGGACTTATGCAATATAAAATGTAAGGCTTAGAAACAAATTCATAGTGCTTGATTGAGAGTTCAAGCTGAATTACTTAAAGGCATGTCCAAGTAGATGCAGTCAGCGTACTGATGTGTGGCTGCTATTTGTACTGGGGAGGAAAAGATAAACTTGAGTGAGTAGTCAGCATTTCAGCAAATCTCTTCACCTGTAAAATGTCATTGCTAAATATGCTTGCCAGTGCTTCCTTTGTAATCTTGCAAATACCAGACTGCTAAATTAGAAGGGAATTTTTTTGACTGAAGGAAGGAGAGACATTCTGGAGATGGGCTTTCATGCTTCATAACTTCCTGATCTACTCCTGGGAAAGGATGCTGATATCAGGTATATTTTAAGACCTTTTTTACTGCTTTTGTTTGTTGGTTCCCCCCGCCCCATTTTATTACTTCCTACTGCTATACTCAAGAACTTTCTCCTCTGCTTTGCTCAAATCGAGTTCTTGGGGTTTTGTTCTTTATGCTTCTCTACTCGAAGTAAACTCAAGGGGATCTGACAGCTTTGGGTGCTCTTGCTGTCAAAGACATGTATTTTCCAAATGGAGGTGCGTGTTAATAACTCCTTGAAGTGCTTGCAATGCTGGATGGGTTTGGGGGGGGGGGCAGAATCAGGAGTGATGGTGCCTTTCTCATGGTGCAAGACTGACTAGTATCACCAAGAGTCAATCTCTGGATGAAATGTTACTATGGTCATTAAGCTGGATCTCTGTTGAGGAGTAGATGGTAGAGAGATCCTGCAATCATGCCAACTTGTTCTTGGCATCCAAAGAAGAGGTTTGGGGTTTTTTTTTCCCCTCTCTTGAGTGTTCACAGCCTGTCTCTGTGGGAACTGGTGTGATTTTTTTTTTTTTTTCGTGATCTAGTGGTTGTGAAAAATTAGATTAATAGTGCAACTTCCATGCCGTAGCACCACTAAAATGAAAGTGGTGTCTAAGACTCGTTGCAAGGAAACGTGCCATTGGCAGGTGCTGTGTAAGGCACTTGCACGGATCCAAGGTGCCTCTGGGAGTCAGGCCTTGCAATCTCTCTGGAAACCTTTGCCTGCTGACACAGCAATATGTGGAGTTCCAGGAGGCATGATGATTTTATTACAAAAGAGTAAATCAGAAGAAATGTGATTTCTCAACCTGCCCCCTGAAGATCTAGTGGGGTAACCCACCTGTTTTTATTTTCAGGGGTCCTGGCACTCCGTGCTTTTGAAATGTACAGGAGATAAAACTGCTTTCCCTCTAGTTTTCTCAGTCCTGGCTGTTTTCAGTAGATGTCCTCCCCACTTGTGTTAGGGCAAGAGCAGACTTGGTCCTTGCCTAAATGTGTAAGGTGAACGCTGGTTGCCAGTGCCTCGGTTCCTCGTTACCGTGTCAAGTCAAAGGACGGCCTCTCATCGGCAGAGAGGAGGTGGCTGCTTTTCCTAAAATGACGTAGAATTGTGTGTCTATTCCCTCTGCAACGAAGACTGCTGAAGTGCTCTATTTACCAGTGACTTTTCATAGCAGCTTTATGGGGGGTTACCTGTGATTCTGTGATTCTCTGTTCCTGCTATGAAATCTGTTATATCCATTTCACTTTAATGCATGTGGATTGCTGTGACAATCAACCTTACACAGAATTATATCCTTTTTTAATTCAGAAATCACTTATATCACCAAGTGCAAAACTGCTTTGTTCAACCTTGTCCACTGTATCTGAATAATAGACCAGAGACTGCTGCTCCTCAAGACCTTCAGTCATTTTTGCTGTGCAGGAAAAAATAATTCTTGTGCTTAGTGTATTTCTCTGCTGTCATTTATTTCTGTCTTATTGAAATGAGATATCAGGATGTGGGAAATATTTTGGGTTTGGCCTGATGGGTTCTGTATGTTTTCAGCATCTGGGAAGTTTCTTGGTAAAGGGGATTGCTTTACTTCATGTACTTGTTGTAATTTGTAAATAGATAGCTGACTTTTATGGCAAATGCATTCCAGTCTGAACTGGAAAACTTGATAGCAATATTAATAAGGGGTAGATATGCTTCCCAGATGGATTTTTGGAGTTCTTTTCTCACCCCTTCTTTCCTTGCACAAAATGACCTTATGGGACCCCCACCCCCCCTTACTGTTTGGAAGCCAAAAATAAAGCTAGAACTCTCTGATTCTCATCGTGACAGTATGTCTGCTTAGCCCAGCTCTGAGAATTCATTACCCTACTGTAAGCAAATGCCTTCTCTTTGTTATTGATTTCTTTTTTTTTTTTTCCTCCAGTGAATGTACTTACTCAGCCTGTTTGCTGTCGCTTTGAAATGTCAGAGATGCTATTTGGACATTACTTTGTAGGAAAACTATGACAGGTCAAGAAACCCATAGGTTTTAAAGAAGCAGAGCTCTAGTATAGTTCAGTGTATTGCAACATCTAAATGACATCAGGTATCAAGTTAGACAAGGATATACATTTCACAGTAACAAAGACTAAATGGCTGAGCTAGATTGTGCTTGCTGCTCGGGTTTGTAACATCCCACCTGTTAAAACCTTTTTTTATTCCACGTTCAGGTTGAAGAATAGTTCATGGCATGAATATTAGCTGTTGTCAGTAAATCAGAAGCACTCTGAAAGTTATTACTAAAAATATCTACTTCTGCTTTTTGACTAGGTTAGACTCCCCTACCACCAATAGCTTAAATATATAATAGGTGCAATCCTAACAAGAAAGGTATGTTATTTATAACTATTCTCTAAAAATAAAGCATGGAAGTACCTAAGCTTACACAGCAAGAGTTAATAGGAAGGATTGGATATTCTCTAATCATTTTCACTTATTTCTACCAGGCTCTAAACAGATTTAATTAGACTATTAAAATTATACCATACAATGGTACTGAAATTCCTGCTTTGTAGCTTGGGGGCAACCTTTGAATCTGCCACTAATTAAACACATGCAGTCTGATTGCGTACTCCCTGGGATCTTGAATTTCACGGCTTTGATTTTTGGTGGAGCAGAGTAACGCCTGCCAGTGTATTTACTGGTGGTCAGCCTTGCAGCAGCAAAAGTAACTAGGCGGGTCGCAGGGGGACAGAGAACTGGGACTTAATTTTTTTTTTTTTTTTTCCCCTGGAATTGGGAGTTTGTGTTGCTCTGTCCTCAGGGGCCTTTGCAAACAGAATTGGGGAACCTGCTGAGACGCTGCAGGCACTAGATGGTGCTTTCAGCCCAGCAGTGAGGTGCTTGGCATGCAGCAGAAGGGCTTGGAGCCTTGCAGAGGCAGCTAGCTCCCTTAGGCAGAATTTCCTCCTGTCCTCCCTACGAAGATACTCCTATTGGCAGATGAGGATGGAGATTAAAGTGCACTCTGATCCTCTGAAGAGGATCCTTCTAGTTTTTCTTGGTGTCCTGGTGGTGTTACCCCTCTGGAGTTGCCACCTCTTTTGGCTTGCTGATTTCTTCCACCCCTTGGACCACGCCGGCTTTCTAGACAACTGGATGTAAGCTGATTTCTCTTAAAGGGCTTTTCACATCTTCAAACTGAAAATTTAAAATAGGTCAGCCTAGTTACAAAGCGTGGTTCCCATGAGCTTTGCCCCTCCGCTGAGACCTCCTGCCCAGACAACACATGTCTGGCTGTGGCTGATGCAACGCTTGTTGCAGGTAATAAAATAATCAGTTATACTAACATCTGCTTGTGGAAGAAAACAGTTTACAAAACTTATGTTGGTCTATAGAAGGAAGAAAAACTATTGAAATCATAGGTGGACTTGCAGCCTGAACGCAGCAACCTCCAGCTGCAAGTCTGTCACAAGTGACAGTGCAATGCGCGTTTTGGAGCAGCGATGACTCATTGTCAGTGACAGCAAATTAGTAACGCAATGTTGTCAAGGCTCCCTTTACCGATACCATCGGCCGCAGAAGCCCCAAATATGACAGCTTTCACTTTAGTACTAGCATATGGCTGTTGGTTCGTTTTCACCTCTTGTTTTGAAGGACTTGCTGTGTGTGTTTGAGGCCATCAATCATGGTCTAATTTTTAGAAACAGAAGCGAGCCGCGAATGCAAAATGCGTGTTGCGACCCCCACGGTGTGATGGCAAGCTGATGTGTGTAGCCTTGGGAGAGTTGCACGAGGCTTTGCTATTCAAGCCGAGGACTTTGAGTGACTCTTGAGCGTTGTTCAAGAGTGCCAGGCGAGGAGAGTGCTCTGGAGGGAACTGGTTTTCCAGAAGCTGATCAGCAATAACCTGCTGAAATTCAAGCCCCTCAAATGTGTTGGAAATCAGGTGCTAAATTTTTGCTACTTTAATCTCAGATGTGCTGTTTTCATTTTTTTAGTGCGTTTCAAAATGGTCACATTTTCTTTCTGCTCCCAAGCTCTGAAACTCATTTGATGTGTGTTTCTTGAATTGGTGTGAAAGTGTTCTTGGCCTCTACAGATCAGGTCTCACTTTCTCTGTTTTGTGAGAAGAATCAAGTGCTTAAGCTTGGAGTTTGAAATTTATACTGACTGGCTAAAACTTCTGGTTTTGGAGAGCAGAAAAGTTTCCCTTGCTGAATGACTTCGGGCGCTCACTGTGTGAGTTGTGAACCAGCATCAAAATGTGCTTTTGGTAAATACCTGAGCATAAAAATGCATTTGTCATATGTATTCATACTTACTGCTGTAATTTAATGAAAAGAAATATTAAGAATTATGACATGAAAGAATAAAAGGTGTGCTTCTAAACACGGATAGGTATTCTTGTCACTTTGCTTAGCTCTATCAAAAACCTTTGAAGATCTTTCAAAACCTTTTCTTTTTAACCTAAGACTAAAATAGGGAGCGAGTGCCACTAGGAAATGAGTGTCCAGGTAGGGAGCAATTACGTATATGAGTTGTTTCCAGAAGCGGGTAGGTGTAACTCATGGTGCCTGTGAAGAGTTTGAAGTCTGCAGCATTAGTCTTTCTGGCTGGGTGCAGACAGGTCACTGTATGGCACTAAACAGTAAAGCACAGCTTGGGCTTCAAAGAGAGGACATGTTTGCTTGCCTGGCCCCATGGCTTCTGCTTGCATGAAAATCCTTTTTAACCTTTTATTAGCTATAGAAGAAAAAAAAAAAAATCGAAGTGCTTGAAAGTAGAAGAGTTTTTACTTGGGGGGAGGAAGGAAAATCTGTTTGACAGCTTTTTGAAGTCCTGGTATTGGAGATGGTTATGTCTAACCTTTGTCTGCAGAGGCACTGAGAAGAAAGTAAGCTGAAGTGCCTGTTGCTAAAATCTCGTCTTGCTTTTGTGAGACCAAAACAATAGAAACCAGTGAAAGAAGAGGCAGCGAAAGTATAAGCCAAAGGCAGAAAGCGGAGCTTCTGTCTGGAGCTTGGGCTTTTTGCCACCACCTGCCTGCTGGGAAAGGACTGGGGCTGCCAGTGATCTTGCCAGCCTGCCAATTCCCCCCCAGTTTATATACTGGGCATGATGTTACATGGTATGGAATACCCCTTTGCCAGTTGGGGTCAGCTGTCCTGGCTGTGTCCCCTCCCAACTTCTTGTGCCCCTCCAGCCTTCCTGCTGGCTGGGCATGAGAAGCTAAAAAATCCTTGAACTGTTGCTAAATACTCTTTAGACTAAGTGAAAATATCAGTGTGTTACCAACATTCTTCTCGTACTTAACCCAAAACATAACACTATACCAGCTACTAGGATGACAAGTAACTCTATCCCAGCTGAAGCCAGGACAGATGTTTAAAAGAGGGAAATGGAGGAAGAAACAAGGAACAAAGCAAGGAAGGATTGCTCCCCCGGAGGACTGGGGTGACTGCACGAGTACGCATCTCCTGCAGCAAGTTGTGCTGGAGGTCTGGCAGCAGCTAGTGAGGTGAGATGGTGTCTGGGGCGGTTTCTGGCCTGGCTGTGCTGGGACATCTTTAATGATTGGGATGAGAAGATGTCAAAGTAAACCTTTGGTCTGGGTGAGTAATGGAGTGGCAGACAGTGATTTAAAAACTGCTCCTCTAATTCCATCTGATCTCCTAAATGATTTAGCACAGCCCTTCTTTCCTTCAAGCTTTACTTTGTGCACCCCAAAAGACCTCCAAAAAGTAGACTGGGCCCCAAAGCTGGTTTTGGTTAGCAATGAGGTCTAACATCCAATTCTCAAATTATAGTCTCTGACTTTTCATTCTCTTGTATTTCATGTTTCCAGGGGCTATATTAATGTAATGCAGCAGTAAACCTTTTGTCTGCACTAATCTAATCATCTCGTTTTCTTTACGTAACTTCTGCGGTGCTCACTTCTTACAATTATCTGGGATGCTCTAGGAAATAACTTTTGTTTTCAGTGCTACAGCTGCTACATTTTATTTTTGCAATGGTGGAATAGGTTTTGTTTAAACAGAACTGTTGATTCACCTCATTTACTCTTCACTTCCATCAATTTCTTCCTGTTGCATCTGGAGCTCAGTAACTTAATTTAGCTAAAAGTTGTCATTCAGAAAGCACACTGCTTTCTGGTGCTGGTCATTAATTTGGACCCTTCCTTGAGATAAGCTTTTTCCAGTGGATAATTACCCTCTCACTGAAAAATGCCTTATCTGTAATCTGAATAATCTGAGTTCATTTGGCCTGTTGGTTTTTGTTGTATTTATCTCTTCCAGATGGAAAAAACCATTAATACCTAGTCTTATCCTTGAGCGGGACTGTTTTGAAACTGGGGGCTAAGGGTTGTTACTGGCCTGAGAAGTAGGGATGGGACTGGAATGTGGGTGGTGAGGGCTTGTGCTCAGTGCAGTGCTGCACCCATAGCTCTGGATGGGGAAGCGGGTGCAGTGTGTCACCCACTTTTGCCTTTTATCCCTGCCTATGATAATGCATTTTCCTGTCAAACTTGTAGTAGGTAATAACCCAAACATGCCTGAACTAGTGCTTATGCAAATACCAGCCTTCCAACAGACCAGTTCTCATAATAAGCTTTGTAGATATTTGTACCTCATGGAAAATGGAGACACTGAGTGTTGTTTTGGTCATTGATGTCTTAACATTTCACCACTTAAATTTTCAATGGGTGACCATGTTTTTTCCTTTGTGCTTGTGAGGAGATCTCTTGTTAACAGCTGTGCCTTAATTAGCCTCCTTTTGACTTTTCCTAATGATTTGTGCAAAAGATCATGGTTAAGCACAGGTGATTATTTAACTGAACTGAATTAATTTTTTATTTAAACTAAGGGAAAGACCATTTTTATCACACTGCTGATATTGCTGTTCTTGTTGCACTATATGCATATTGCCACTCTGCTCTGCTGTGAAATCTAGATGATGTGTCATCCTTATGCTGATCAAACACCTATTCGCATCCTGTTGGAGACAAAAGGTGCTTCCCATCTTTTTTTAGGGACAGATGAATTTACTTTTGGAAACTAGGCTCAGATTTAAGTGCAGGTGAATTACCGTGAGTATCTAAAAGGGTTGAACTAAGACTTTGGGAGCAGGTGGTTATAATCTCTGTAGGACCCGTGAAGTCTGGGAATGTTTTCTGCTGCAAAGGGAATACGACTTTCTGGAAAGTTCAGGACTGACTGTGGCTCTGCCTGGGAGGGAGCTGCTCCGCAAGGCAGCGGGTGAGCTGGGAGCCGAGGGAGACCCCAGCTCCTGCACTGGCCGGGGTGCAGCCCCCCAGGATCCGAGCATGGTGGGCAGAGGAGGGAGCTGGTAGTGGGCTCCAGCAGCCCCAGAGAAGCCAAAAGTGGGGGAACCACGCCGGGGTCCATGCAGGGCATCGGCAGCAGGAGGTAGGGACAGGAGCAGTGGGAAGGGGGAGATGGATGACTACGGTGTAGGTCCGAGGTCTATCCAGGAGACGGGGATGAAGACGGACAACGACACAGCTCGGGTGAGGAGTGAGGAGTGCAGCCTGAGTTTATCCAGAGCTTCTGCACTGTGGGCAAAGGTTTGGTTGGGGGTCCCAGGTGAGGATGCTCAGGGTGACTGAGGGTCTGCTAGTGCAGTCGGGGCTCTGACACTCTTCAGTTACGCTGCGTGTGCGTGTGTGTAGGGAAATGTTTTCATTAGGTCAATTATTTGCGATTGATTCACTGATTGTGTTTAAGAAAAGAGAATTCTTTTTTAAAAGAGTTAAATAGACACAGAGTCTTTCTTCCTGCATGGGGGACATGCAGGTCTTGCTGGTCAACCCCCCAGTACACCCTCACCCACCTCCTGGGGGTCAGTCACTGACCGAACTCCCTGGCTGGCACAGTAGCAGCAAGGTAAGTGCTGGGAGTAGGCAGAAAAAGACTTTCAGCGTGAAGCTGTGTGGAAGAAATAGCATTTTGAGCAAAGTGAATCTCTGAATATGAGGATATGGGTAGGAGAGGAAATAGTGTTTGAAGTTGGGTGGAAAAAGGAGGGTGTATTCAGTGCAGAAGTAATAATTTGGCTAGTAATTACAGTGGGTATATTGTACTGCTTCTTACTCTTTGATTTATTTTTTGCAATTACAAGCTGCAGTTAACAATTCTAGGTTATTTTGCATGCATGATTCGAACCAGAGTAATGGGCTCACCTTTGTGGAGTCTGAAGGAATAGGTAATTATTTGGGTCATCCATATTCCAAAGAACAAAGTAGAGGCAAGGAAGGAACAAAGCCATTTTGGTTATCACTAGAACAGTGTAATCCCTTCTACAAATAATTACTGGTTTCCACCTACTTCTCTTGGGGCTTAAACTAATTGCTGTGTTAGCAGACTACAGGCTGAGTTCAAAAGGCTAGTGCTTATGCAGCTGGTTCTGGAGGAAAGGAGTGACAAAAAAATTCAAAGGCAATGAAAAGGAAGGAATTTTGGGATTATATTGCCTCAAACACTTGACGTCAGTAGCTCTGGTCGATTCTCAAATGAACGGCTCTTGCAGATTATTGCTAGCTTCCTTTTTTTGGTTTGTCAGCCATTTTCAGCAACCAGTAAAGTGTTGTTTCTTGCTGTCCTCCTGCATAGTCACTGCCAGACAGGTTACTGCTTATTTTCAGCTCCCCAGTAAATATCTGCTGAGCCTTAGTGACATCCTAAAATTTTACAGGGGCATTGCCAATTTGTGAAGCTGGAAGTAAAGGTCAAGCTTTGCTGTTGAAGGGACAATGTGTGCTGGAAAAGCAGGGAGAGGAGGAAACGTGCAGCAGAAGCAGCAAAGATCCAAAGAGGAGCATATGGTATAAAATAAACTAGCCTTAGCTGATGCTATTGTGAAACTCTCAGCAGCGTGGTTATGCTGAGGGTTTTGGGATGCAGGGACTACCAATATGCACGTGGGGCACTCCGATTTGGTGTCACATCCACACTTGACGTGCAGGGTAAATATTCCCCAAGACTCCAGCACTACCTCCGTAGTCATGAAGGGCTTTGTTTGGAAATGGAAATGTATCACCAACATGGATCAACAGTTGTGCACGCTTTAATTTAAATTAATCTGGGAAATGGTAGAATACTGTGGTAACTTGGGAGCTATTTTAGACTCTTGGATAAACAACATTTAGACTTGTGTAAATTTATAGGAGTTATTTTGACAAAAGTACTATTTACCCAAGTTAATATGTGCTTTACTTTGGTGCGTGCTCTATATGTATTTGATCAGTCTGCATACTGTTTACTTAGACTGCACCTCTAATGCTTTCAAGAAATCTAGACTACTGGATATAGTGTATTTTTAGTTTGATCCCTGACTCAGATTTCAGACAGATGGTGCTAATGGATTGAAATCATCTAACATGAGTAATTTTGAGTGACAGATTGCCTGACCAATTTCTCCCTGGAGTCAGGATAGTCATACAGGAGAGGCTCCTTAGATGTTTGATCCATTGGGTTAGGGCCTCTCTGCAGAGGGAGAGAAGTAAATATACCTGGGGTAATGGTTTCCTTCTCTTAAAATATGTTATTTGATAGGTGCTTGTGATACTGCCCCTCATGTACATTTTAAAAAGCCTGTGCTAATATTTCTGATGGGTGCTGCTCTTTTGCAATTTTTTTCCTGGAAGTACATTTCCTAGTGGTGGCCCTTGGATTCCCCTGAGAGTCAGAAGCAGTCTGTTTAATATCCAATAAATATCCTTGGCAATATAAAACTTACTAGAGTCATCTGTCTTGCAAGACAATCTTGACAAGCCATCCATGAATATAGCTTAGTAATTATTAATTACAGGTCAGAAAGAGGTGGGAAATAAGGGAGAAATTCACACTTTCTATTTTGGCTTTGGGCTTTTTTTGTGTGTATGTCAGTGTATGAGAGAATAAGGGACACCAGAATAGTCCTGGTGTGTGGTGTCCTTCACCCCGTCCCACCCCTCACTATTCACCCCTTTTATCTATAGAAAAGAGCATTATTTTTTCTTCCAGATAACTTTGGAAAGTTGCAGGTTTGTCCTGGTTTTGCAAGAAGTTGCTTGGGAAATGCCTAGTAATCTTTTGTTGAACTAAATTGTCTTCATTTAGCCCAAGTTCTTTGAGACTCCTCCTTCACCCAGCTACTAATTTCAGAGCTTGCTTGTCCTTGTCCCTCTCAGCTGGTCCCATTTGTTTGTTTTTCTGCATCTATTCCTCTTTTCGTTGGTTAAACTCATTTTGGACTGATTGCGACGGGACTAGAATGAGGGGCTGGTAGGCAGTGCCATAGAAGGTTGTTCCTTTGAGTGACTGTTTTATAGAATTTATTGCTTTTCAAGTGTTGTGTGCATGTGAGAGATGAAAAGGAAACGTTCTGTGGATGTGCTTCATTGCTCAGTTTGCAAAAAGAAGAATGCAGTTCAAAAGGAAAAGGTATAGTCAGCCTATGGCTAAAGCATCCAATATTAGCAGGCAGTGACAGGTAAGGAATCAGCAAATGTTTTTCTACTGTAATTAGTAGTACTAATTTATCCCATTTTAAGCAGTCACATCTTTGCTTATTCCTTTTATTGACATGATCAGATGAACCGCGGTAGATCTTACTGTTCCTGCTTGAGGCTGCGTCAACATCCAGTGATGAGACTCCAAAGGTACGCTCTCTTCCAGGATGCAATTATATTAAAAATAACTGTCAGAGTTGCCTCTTAACGAGCCTTGTTGTTGACACAGCAGCTGGCACTCTGGTTTCTCGGAGCATAACACTGCGAGAGGTCGCTCTTGTACGAGATGTGATGGCAGGTTTTCACAAACTGGGAGACCCTGAGCTGCCTCACGCCGCGCTGAATTCTTGGAACATCTTTTTGATGATCAGTACGACTTCAGGCTCGCTGCTGGTAATGCCTATGTGGGGTTTGCATCTCCCGTGAAGAAGACATGAGTAAGAGATGCCAAACACAGGAAAAGAGTCAAATTGAAGCCAATGTCAGTTAAACTATGGGACAAATCTCACCCTGACAACTCCTTTGCTCACAAGAAAGCAAAACGGTCGCTTAACTGTGTAGCTGTGAAGTAATGTACTAAACAGCTACCAAAATAGTTCTGTAGTCTTCTCAGCCTCAGCAGAAGGGATAACGTGTCATGGCGTGTACCGAAGCGATTAGGCACTTGCAGCACTGAACGGTGCCATTAGGCACCGAACCACGAGGCTGGTGAATGCATCTGATGCCTTACTCTGGCTAACGAGGGGAAGAGCGCACAGCGCATGCGGAGGCAGTGATGCTCTGGCTGTGGGCTGTTGGTTGGGTGCCACAGGTGTATTTCCATGGTGGTGATATGGCTTCAACTCCCCGGGAACCCCAGCTTTGAGGCAGACTGGGATGCTGGAATAGCTTCTTTAAAATAGCTTCTTTAATTCTTGCTTTAAAACGTCACATTACTTGGTCATATACTCTGCATGTGATGTGGCTGGTTGCTTATACTGTGCTTCTGGATCTGAGTGGCTTTTTACAAAAACTAGCTCTTCAGATTGTGAAATAAATGTGAAACAAGGCACTATCCCATTTCTAGTACTTCAGGCAGGCTGAAAGGTTCTGTTTATTTTAACTCGCTGGCCTAAATAATATTGCTAGAGATACCAGCATCAGCCTTTTGATCCACAGTCTTCCCAGCAGAAACACCAGGCGGAAGGAGCCCCCCCCGGCCCCGTTATTGGATATACAGCCAGATACCAGGATCAAGCTGCTGCTTACTGTCAATTTTTCTTGAATAAAATCTTTCCTCTTATAGATTTTGAGTTAATTCAGCCTGCACCCAGGGGTGCCTTTCTCCATCCCCTGTGAGTTAAGCTTTCCTCATCCTCCTTCCCTGACAATACCTGCCCAAGACACGTGTGTTCCCAAGACACGTGTGTTCCCAAGACACGTGTGTTCCCAGTCCTCTCAAACCCTTGAGTCTCTCCTAGCTACTTTTGAAGGTGCAAAACTGCCACATTCCCAATGCTTTCAAAAAATGCTAATAGGGACCATCAAGGATATTTTCTGATCTCTAGGTGGGTACAGAGGGGTGAAAGCGATGGGTAACCATCCCTCCTGTGGGTCGGTCCTGCTGGAGGTGTTTCCATGTGCCATTGGGTAGTTGCAGAGGAGGCAAGAGGAGGCTGGTACCCAGGGTTTCATACCAGCTTGCAAGGCTGATAAACCTAGTCTTTTTAGCAGAGCAAATTAGCTCCCTGATATTAATCAGGCTGAAGTGGCTGCACTGCTGTGCTTGGCTAACCTAAGCCTGCTTCCCATCTCCTCCGAGCGAAGGATTTCGATGTGCTGGGCAAGGAGAAGGGTGAGGCAGGGCAGGAGGGCAATTTGGGGAAGGGGTGCTGAAGGAGTAGGGCACGGTGGTGTGGGGTATTGATGCTGTATCAACCCAGTGTCTCTTGGGCCACGTCGTCCTTAGCTGAGCACTATCCTGGCTCAGGAGTTGCTCTCCATGGATGAGCAAAGGCAGAGATGCTGACTGTTCTTCTGCCAGGGCTACACTGGGTTTACACCTCTGTGCAGGTAAGAGAGCTCCTGGATTGTGAATGCAGTTGGTCATTTTCCCCAAACTTTGTGTTAGAGTGTGTTTTTTCTTATTCTAGTGTCCCTAAAGCATGGTGTCAGGAAATTTTAGTGTTTTCAATCAGTACTTTTAAAATAGGGAAACTTGATTCTTTTTGCAGCCTTTTTGTAACTGAACAGCAATGTGTATGTATATTTACTTCTTTAATGATATCTATCATGGAGGGAGACCGAAGCCTGTTTTTCATGCTATTTAATCTTATTGTTTCATATCATACTGGGTATTAGGCCACACAGCATCTTGTAAATCAGATTAGGTGGAAACAAATACGGAGATGGAAATGTCCTGAATTTCACACTTGTTCTGACTCAAACTTCATTTATAAATCTGTTCTTGTTAATGACATAGACATTGACAGCCCTGTATTTTAATTATATTAATTGAGTATAGTTTGTCTACATTTATAGCTGAAACTATCAAACCCCAAATGGAGCTAAATGCCTGTCATGTGAAATTTGTAATTTATTTAATTACAAGTTTTCTTTAACCTTAACCTGGGCTTCTAACTGCAGTTTTATCTGTTCTTATGCCAGCTCTGATTAGTAACTCAGCTTGTCATTTGTATAATACTGTCAATTATCTTTTCTTCTTGAAGGCAGTCAGGCAATAAATCAAGTTTCTATGCTTGTAGAGAAATAGATTAACTAAAGGTTTCTTTAGCATAGAAATTCTGTCTTTTAAGGAAGTACGTATATTGCCCTTGGTATACCTCAGCCTTTGCTTTATTGTCCCTCTTGAAAGCTAAGTGAAACTATTGTGAATCAGATTTTCAAAACTAATGTATTTGAGGAAACTGGTGGGAGCAATGTGCTCAGAAATATTTTAGCTGTTTTGATGTTTTAATATGTCATTAAATGCAGAATAATTAAAGCATAATTCAGGTAATTTTCAAGCTCAGATAGTCCAAGTTCTCAAAAGATTTGTTTGTTGGGGGCCAGGGGAGGGAAGCTATGCTGGTGTGAATGACAGTGGGAGGCTGGCATTTGCCAGATATCTAAATGTAGGATTTCAAATGATCTAAAGGGACAAACTTTTGTGTATTCACTATTTATACACAAACTGTATTATAAATACCAGTCTGTGTCCTGGTGACAGCATGACAGAAGATGACGGCAGTTTTTCAGATGACATGGAGTACACAGAATGGCATGTCGTGTTTCTGTGATTCTCCAGCAGTTTTCTTTCTTCCTGTGTCCTAACCCCATATCTCCTGACCCACGGCTACCCGTGTTTTTGCAGGACTTTGCTTGGGAGGCTGAGGGAGGCTTTGGAAATGGAGGAACATGATCTGAATGGCAGGTGCACAGAATTTTAGATAAACTATTGAGGCAGGGTGGAAGTCTGGCTCACGGTGGCTATCACGCAGCGGAGAGGCAGCTTTATTCTGGTTAAAAGTTTGGGCAGTGCCAGCTGAGGGCAAAAGATGGGAGATGATGGTTAAAGGGTCTGGAGCAGAGGTAGGAAGGGTCCTGGAGAAAGGAGTGAGGGCTCTGGGTCAACCAACAAGATGGATTTGGGAGCCTGAGCTGCCAGGGGTTGGGTGGAAGAGCTTGGGAAGAAAGAACAGACCAGATTTACCTTTTTCTGTGCTAACCTGGCTTTTGGGGAGCAGTGTGGGAAAGCTGCGAAACAGGCCGTGAAGGAATGGAGCTGTGGATGTGGGGGATAGCTTGGGGATGTTGCAGAAGTGTAGATGATATCCAGGTTTTAGTTTAAGCTAGGTACCGAAGTGCCAAACTAAATTCCAGATCAGCTTAAGAGGTGCTTAAATGCTATGTATGGCCACCACATTTTTCTACTCCTACAGGATAGTCTGAGGCTCCTGGGAAACCTTTCAAATCCAAGAGCTGTGAACTAAATAGTGAGAACAAATTATAAGAAGCAGTTGCTTGGCTTGCTTTGGAAACTTTCTTTCGTAATCTCACTGGTCCCATTGCAGTGTTTAAACTATTTTAGTCGATACAGCCTGTGATATAGCCTCTCCGACGGCCTTGCGCGCTGTTTGCCAACACAGGGGATCTCCGACCTTCTCCGACCCTACGAGCTGTTGTAAGGGCACTCTGTACAGAGATACCGGTTTCGAACAGCACTGCAGCCCCAGGCACAGAAACAGCCTTCTGACACCCTGCCAAACTCCCTGCTTCCGTGGCATCGTTCTTCCTCCTGTGACTGCTGTGGGCTGCTGGGGATGCAGCATCTTCCTGGGCATCCTCCTGCAAAAGGGTTTTAAACTCCAGCCCCTCCAGCAGAGGCTCGTGAGGGTGTTAAATAAGGTGACATGTCTCTGTCCCAGCTGGATCAATATTTGAGTTGCTTTTAGGTCTGCCTGTCACAGAAGAACAGGTAGATAAATGGCATGAATTTCTAAGGAATATTCACAATACCAGCTGCCAAGGATGTCACTTCTAAGCACAGCATCTGCTTGAGTGTGATGCCTCCCTTGGAGACCTCTGGTGTGTGTGGGATGTGCGCCTGGGCTGGTGGGAGCCCCTGGTTACGAGGTGCACATTTCAAGTGAATGAGTGATACCTTCAGGGCATTGCAGAGCAGGTGGAGATAGGGTTTTCTTTCATCTGGGAACCCTAGCTGCAGTCTGTAAATCCTCACAGGGAAAGAAAAACAAATGCCTGCTAGGGCTGTGTCATCTCTCACTGATAAGTTGCAAGATATTAGACCTTCTGGGGGGGGGGAGTTCTTAAAGAAGTCTGGTGCTGGGCTATAGTGCTTTGACTTGTTTAGGTTGGTTTTCAGATGTGATGTGTGGTGGGGTGGTTTTGGTTTTTTTTTGTTTTTTTTGTTTGTTTGTTTTTGTTTTTTACAGCATCGCTGTAATATTCTGTTGGTGAGGCTACTTTTGGGCTGTTTCTTATTGCTCACTTGATCTATTCTCTATGGCGGAGGTTTCCTGGGCTGGGAGATGGGAAACATGGGCTTGCCCAGAGCTTGTAGAGCTCGGTAGGAAGCCCTGTGCTGAGTTCAGTGTGTGTGTGTGGTGCTGAGCAAGGGCAAACCATGGCAGGCTGCCTGAAGAGCTGCATCTCTGCCTGCTGGTGTGAGCTCCTGTGCTGGAGGGCCTCTGCTCCTGAAACCAGCTGCTCCTTGTGTCTTTTTTTTTTTTTTTTTTCCCCCCCCCTAAAAGCCCAGAGATGTGACTCCCCCTCTCACTGAGCAGTTATAAGGAGTGGAAACTTCTTTCAGCCAGTGGTAGACCAAAGAGCTTCTAGGAACAGGGGAGAGGTGGGCAGCAGGCAGACAAGGGACAGGGAGACTCGGGATTCACTTGCCTGTTCAACCTTGGTAGGCTGCTGCTGCGTGGAGTTTAGATTACGAGTGCACAGATTTATATGGACACCTACACCTTAGAAGCTGCCTGACAGCCTGATTACATTTAGTCCCCTGATGTGGTTGTGTGTCACGTTAAGCCAATGGCATTTTGGCTGGTAAATGGCCCAAACACGCAACTACATTTATATCTCCCTGCTTAGGAAATGTGAATCAATTTGAATTTGAAATCTGGGTAGACTCATCTGCATTTACCCTGACAGGTGACATACAGTGTTGCTTGAAATAGATTTCATGATGAATAAAATGTGTTTGGAAAGGAGTAGATCGCCATCTGGTTTGATTTTTGGGGTCTGACATGTATTCCGAGTTGAAAGTGGATGCTGTCCTTCAGGTTTGATGCCTTGATTATATCTGTGTAGTGAGGTGAGCTCTGAACTTGTGGTCAGCCTGTGCTGAATTGCTCTCCCCTGACCTTCATCTGCACTAGCAAATGAATACAGGAGGAAAGAAATACTAATAGAAAAGAACTCAGCCTGGAATAGCTGCAGGGGAAGGAATTTTAAATGATGCCATGGGCACTGTGCATTTGCAGTTGGGCTTACCGCAAACCTCTAACTCAAATGCTGTCCCTTCATATCCAACACTTCTATAGTTATGATGTTTGTGATGACCTGGCTGCCTATATGTCACCTCTCTATCAAAGACCTAAAGGTGATTTCAGATTGAGGTGAACTCTCCCAGCTGCTGCCAAAGAGCGTAATAGGCTTATCTGTGGAGCTTGCATTTAGTTATTTTCTTTCAGCCCATTTAGGGCTCGATCCTGCCTGAGCAAGGGAAAGAGAAATGTCACGTCCTTGCTGTATCTCTACGCGCAAGCAGGACGCTCTTCTATTGGAGCAAGCCGCTTGCTGCTTTGGTTTCTTTCTGCGGCCAATGCGTGGGGCAGGATATTGAAGCTGGTTTGGCTTTAGTTGATGTGGGAAGCAATCACTGCTGCTACTGTTCAATCACAGCATCCAAAGACCTGGAGCAAGCAGGGGAAGCATATTCTTTGGTGAGAACTGGCTGCCGTGCAAGGGGAGCCCAGCACAGGCTGCAAACCAAGTAGGGCAGACCTGGGGGGTGGTCACCAGGTTCAGCCAAGCATCCAGATCACCAGAGAAGTCACTTGTGATGAGGCAAGCCCAAGTCTGAGCTGGGAAGCCAGGTCTGCAGGCTGGGGTCCAGATCAACGACGTACCAGTTTGGGCACAGGGATGGTTATGGTGCGGCTGCAGTGTAACTCAGGTGGGGATCAAGGACATAAGCCTCAGTGTTAGAGCAAACAAAAGGGACAGAAACCCAGCTGGGGCATCTCCCAGCACTTTCTGCGCAAAAACTTTTACCAGCTGGTCTTGGGCAGGGAGGTGAGCCAGGTCTGTGCTCAGGCTGTGCAGCTCTTGCATCTCTCCCAAAGGGATGTGCCTTTTAAATAGATCCTTAATAGATCTATTTACTGTTTTCACATCTGTGTTCAGTCTGCTTTCTTACAATTAGCTGACGCATGTAATAAAGGTAGTAGTAGTGCTCGTGAGGGTGATTTGATCCCAGGTCCCAGCATTTTTCCTAACTGCTGCACATCAGTTCTACTCAATTCTCAAAGAGCCACAGCGTACTGCTCTGTATGACAGAGGCAGAGGCTTCTTTTTGAAAACGGGTGATTTTTATACTCAGCAGGCTTATTTGTCATGCATTACTGGAAAACAGTACGTAATAAAAGAAGGGAACAAAATTCTGCTTATCTTCGTTTGTCTACTTGCACATTAAAACATTGTTATTTTTTTGTCTTTTAAGCATAAAAACAAGAGTAAACTACTCACAGGCTTACCTAGATAGAAGGCTGTAGCTATTAGACAGCCATTACTATTCCATTTACTTGTTTTATTATTTTGAGCAATCATTTTATCTTATTGGGTCATCAGTTTTGGAGTAATTTCTTGACTCCAAAACTACTATTCCTCTCTTTCAGGCACATTCATTGCATATATCTGATATTTTCAAAGAGCTTGGAATTGTTAGAGAAGCAGACTGTCACTTGCTCAGCATTGTATTTTTTTTTTTTGCAAATTTTTTCCTTGGTAATTACTAATTATTACACCACTTGAAGCAATTATTTAAGGGTTGCTTTCCATTTCTAGCTGGCTGACTTCTTGTGCAGCTTGTTCATTTACCTATAGAAATTCCACCAAACCTATGGAGTCTCCTGCTTTCACAAACTGCCTGTCCTGTTATTCCCAGGGTATAAATGGCTTGCTGCTTTGTGATTGTAGCGCGGATTAAATGACTGGGGACAGTCTCACAGAGGGGGGGAAAAAGGTCTGCTGTACAGCAGAAAACAAGATGCCTCCTCTAAATTGCTAGAAAGCAAATTAGAGAAAATTGGAAATAACTTTGCTGAAGTCTTTTTTTTTTCTCTCCCCCCCCCCGGTTCTTTGTAATTGTTCTTTGCATGGAACGGCCTCCTCAACAGTCTATATCAAGACTTTATACCTCCTATACCCTGCATTTTTCACAGTAAACCTTTGAGATGAATGTCACTGAGCATCTGTTTAGGAGCTGGAGACGTTATTCCAGCTACCTCAGGGAGAAGCATGAACACACAGACTGACCCCTCCGGGGTCTCCTGCAGCTGCACGGGGCTTGTTGTGGGCTCAGGGAGAGGAAAATGAAGAGACAGCCATCAGGACCTCTACCCTTTGACTCCCCGTAGTCTTCCCAGGGCATCTTCCAGGTATATCCTGGGCTTGATGGGTCTCTAACTGCTGCTGAGATTTTCCTGGTGTCCCATCTTTTGGTCACTGCCAGAGCCATTTGCTGAGATCCTGCCCTTCTCTGTATCGGTCTCCTTTTTATTTCCTCATTCCTCCCTCATCACCACTCTGTTGCCTTATCCTCCAAAACCTAGCTATATTGCTATTTTTGATAAGCCTCTAAAAACATAACTTCTTTGTATACATGCTTACAGCTTCTACATACTAACTATATAGTATATAATATTAATTATATAGTATAATATTAGTATATTTATATAGTACATAATACTAGATAGTACGTAGAAGTTATAAGCATGCACACAAAGATTTTTTTCTTTGGTCATGGTCTTTGGTTTTAGCCTTCTGTTATGATATGGCTTTATTCAAAGCCTTCTCATCTAGAGGTTTGTAGGAATGGACACTTTTTTCCCCATTCCCTGTTTTGCTGCAGGGACAAAGTGATGGAGATCCCTCTTTAGAGCCAAGGTTTCAACCTGTAGTTTAGCAGGGGAGAATGGTGTGGGTAGTTCCTTCTGTAAGTCTGAAAGGCATCCGTCCCAGTCTGAGCCACGTGGTAATAAAAATGAGTGTAGAATTGTGATGTGCGGTAAGGTTGTAAAATAATTGCATGATTTTGTTGTGTAGTGCCTTTCCCAAGCCTCTTGGTGATGCCTTGCTGCTGGTAGAGGGTGCTTGATGAATTCATCTTGGAAATATCCATGCTAGCCAGCCCAAGAAGGAAGTTCCAGCCTGAGAGAAACTCTAAGCAAAAAAACTGTGACAAAAAAAATGCATCGTCTTCCTCCTTTTGTTATTTTAGCTCCCCATTTCTACGGAACCTGTTATCCCACCCTGAACCAACCATTTGGTAACTAGAAAGCGTATAGAGACCTCTAAGGTTTCATGACAGCTCAGACATACCTAGCATGGTTTTAAGCCAGCTTTTGAAGTGCCTGGTGCAGTCTAGATGTGGCAGCGTGAAGCTCTGGGTGGGCTGGTTGGATATTTATCTTGGATGGCTTTTGCAGCTCATGCTGAACCTTGTGCTGCGTGGCTAGGATGCCAATTTTTGGATCGAGTCCCACCGCACTTGTAATATTTTATTGTAGTGTAGAATTGCTCTCCATTAGCTTGTTCTGTTTTCCTAAATGGCTGCAACTTTGGGTTTTAGGTGCAGTAGTCTCAGGAAACACAAGCCAAAAAGTCTTGCCTTGTTTTTTTTTCTCTTCTTGATTTTAAGAGTCTTTTAAGATTTGAAACTATACAGCCATCTGAAGAGTTAGGGTACCATCCTGCTGCTTGTGTCCCTGCCACCACTGTCCATGACCACATACAGCTGAAAAAGCTGTGGATCTTTGCCTGAAGCTGACAGGGTTCTTATTCAAGTGGAACTATATTTATTTCTTTCAAGGATGACCTGTTACCAATGATAAATTAGCATATGACAATTTTCAATTTTCAGCATCTTTTGCTGTAACTTATTTTTTTTAGAGATCTACTGTTCAAGGTGATGTGCTCAAGCTAATTATTTTGTTGAAATAATTCTTGCATTTCTTGAGCTGCTGGGTTTGTTTGAGGTATTCAACTTGATATTAGCTTCTCTTTTCAGTTTATAGCTATTTGGTTGTCTACCCTTTCTGAAATCTGTGCATACAATATACTCAGTGATGAATGTGGTATGAACAGTTTGTGACTTTCTGAGGAAGCATGGCAAATGATTTTATTCTCTTTTTTTTTCTTTAATTCTTTTTATTAATTCTATAGCTGCACAAAATAACATCATAATTCATTATCCTTTAAAAAAAAAAAATCCATGAGAGGTCCTGTGTTATACTTCTCTTCTTCAGGGTTGAAGGTGCTGTCACTTTTATAAGAATATTCCTATACTTCTGCTCTGGCTGAAGTAGAAATGGAGTTGAATGGCTGTTTTGTTTATCAAAAATGAAGAAAGAATTTGATCTTTGCAGATAAAAACAATGTCTACTATGGGCAATAATTTCATGTTGGTTTCATAACACTTGTTTTCAACATTTCATTTAAATGTAATAAGTCTTGGTTCCTGTCATTTAAACAAGGCCATCTCCTGTGTGGTGTGAACTCAAATCTTTTATGTTAGCTACTGGAAAGGAGATGTTAGGCAATATATTGCCTGTTGTAGACAACTATTTCTCATTTCAAAAGGGAGCAGCTGGGGTGGGAGAGGTAAGTCCCACAGAAGTAAGATGCTTTCTGAGGTTAAACTGATGTTTAATCATTCTACCTCTTGGACTAAAGAATAAAAACATTGTGAGTTTCTATAAAACATCTAGATGGGCTTTAGAGAATCCCTGGAAGAGTCCTTGTAATGTGTAAATGCTGCGTACCTGCTTTGTGCTGATTTGTGGCTTAGGAACTTATCTGGTGCGTGCATCCATTAGGTGAGCTATGGAAAATGGTAGATATGTAGAAGGCGGCAGCGAGTCGTGCTGGGCTATTACAGATCGGCTTGTTAATTGCCAAAGAGTGCAGCCTTTGCATTTTGCTCTTAGACTAAGCCCTGTGACAAAGGACAGTTATGGGTTAATCTGTAGCCAGTTGGGTAAGTGATACTGTACTGGTCCAGCAGTTTGCAGCACAGTGATGTACATTTTTTTTTTCCCTTGCTTGAGTAACCATTTGTCCTATTATCATTTAGCAGTGCACTCTGTGCTACCAGTTTATCCATGAGAAAAATCATAAAGCATGACATAGCGTAAATGCTTCAGTATACCACTCATGTTTACTCACCTAAAACACCATTCAGAATTTCCAGTATTTGCTTTGAAATTAGAAGTAGATTATAATAAGTATCTCTTGCACAGAGAGTAGAATTGGAGATATTTTGTACTGACTATCCTGAAAGTGAATACATCACCCATTTCTCTAAAGTAAAGAGGTTATACAAATAAGGGGAGTAGGCAGTGAAGCTCAGGCTATCATATGATAATTTATTAGTGAGTGTGTAAAGAAGTGAACAACCAAAGCCACAGGAACCCTCTTTCATGGAAAGTGTGCAACACCTGAAAGACAAATGCTGACCAGGGACATGTTTTCTATTCTGTTAATGGAAGGCTTTTAGGATAATCCATGGGTGTCTTCAAGACCTAAACAAAAAAATCTTTTTGCCAGTTTCCTTTCTAATTTTTTAAAACAGATTGATTTTATCTTTCCCTAAATGACTGCTTTATTGCAGCAGGAGTTGCACAACGTTATACTGAATGTCTTTTGAGTAAAACATGGGTTTTGTTGTCACAGTAGTGAATTGTAAAGATGCACGTGGAACTGCCTTTAGCTAAAGTGAGTCAAATATTTGTTGGAAATTACTGATTATTTTCTCTGATACTATTTGAGCCATATAACGGTGTGCAAAAAAAAAAAAAATCATTTTTAGGGATTAAATAAAAATTGCCAGTTAGTTGATCTGTGTGTGACCCGTTCCAGACAGGACCTGGGTGCAGGATTATTTAGCGCCTTGCACAAGGCTGTGCTGCTGAGCTCGAAGCCAGCGTGAGCAGTACACCGTCAAGTACAGAATAGTCGTGCTACGCATCGTGCTACCTCCTGCACGCTATCTCGCAGTGTTTCTCAGGGAACTCCTGAGAAGGTGCTGCCTTGTGCTGTTAGCGTCAGAAGATAGCCCTAGCACAAATTTGGTTGCTCCCAACTCTGCACCTCCTTGCCTGGAGGTTCTGGGAGAGGCATGAATGCTGAAATATGGAAAAAGGTAGCAGAGGGGTAAGGCAGTTCCTTAAATGATTAATCAAGTTATGCTTGTAAGGAGAGCAGGTGAGTGAGTTTCTTCTCCTTCAGGGTGAATAATATGAATTTTGCTCTCTGTGTGCAGATTTAATTAAATGGTGACTCATTTCTTCTCTGCCTCGTTAGTGCTAAGAACAGGTCCCTTCCCAAGCACATGCTGGGATAGAGATCTGTGGGTTGTCAGAATCACAGGATCACCAATCAGCTGAAGAAAATGTTTAAGTATAGTGTTAGTGTCCATGGATTTGACACAGTCATAGCTATGAAAGTGGTTTAGAAGTCAGGAACTGGAGTTCCTGCTCTGGTGAGTGACCTGTTTGGTGGTCTTCTCTCTGCTCCTTCACTTGTTTGGGTTTGGGGTTTGTTTTTTGCTTTTTTTAACAAATAATTTCCCAAAGGATGCTCCTGTGCACGTAGTTTGTTTGCAATTTGCATGCTGTAAAACACAGTTTTATTACATAACCTGAAACTCTGCGCCAGCATCCTCTGGGTTTGGCAGATATTGTTGCCCACCCCAACACCCTGAACCACTCAGCACCTGGAGAAAAGAATGCCAAGGCAGCTGGAGCGGAGCCCTGACCACCTCACCCCAAACCCTGTCAAAAACCTCTAATGGCAAACTGGTTAACCATCGCAGTTTAAGTATTTGTGTTGAAGTGAACTAGTGACATTACAGGTGAATGAACAAGTTAATAAGATTTCTTGATTTATGTATTTGGCTGTATATTTTAAGTAGGAGCCTTTATTTCATGGCATTTGAGTTGCCTTAAAACAGCACTATTTCTCATCCTGTATTTACGGTCATCTAATTAGTGTAGGAATCTATTATACACAAGATAACTGAAATACCACTTCTGTTCTTACTGACTTTGTAGATCTACTCAGGCAAGCGTAGACTTGTTGTACTCATGGATATGACTGTATATTTTGGTGATGACAATTCTCGCTATAAATGTTGGAAGTTCTTGTAGCTCTGAGCTCTCCTAAACAGACCTGAAGTCATCTTATTGATGTATTCAACCAGTGATACCGCTAGCATGAAGTTTTTGTCAAAAATGTGAAAACATGCCTGCTTCCTGCACCACGCTGTAAATGTCATGCTCCACTCAGTATGTTGCTTATGGTATGGCAGTACTAATTATACAATGTAAAGATAGCTCTTACTTAAGCGATGTGGTATCATTGTACCTTCAACTAAGAGAAAACAGAATTTGGGTTTCATTTTGTCAGTTAAGATGAAGCTGAGCCTGCAAGCACCTTCTGTCACCCACAATATCTATAGGTGCTGACTAGTGTCTGGGTAACTTTGCCTGCTTGTTAGAAAACAACAGTGCCAACATATGAAGACTTCAAGGCTGTTGACTGTGAGGCTTCTTTGGTGTAATTTTTAATCTGAATATAGTGTCATATGAGCAGAGATCTGCTTTCTAGGAATCTTGGTTTCTGCAGAGCTCTTGTTATTCCTGTATACGATTCTCATGACCTCAGTCGTGCCTTTGCAACTAGATGGACCCCCCTGCCCCGATAAGGTGCAAATAGAATAATTGAGAGCTCTGCAGAACAAAACAATGTAGTTGTGTCCATCAAATAAAAAGTGAAGAGGGGAGAGATCTGAAATTACTCTCAAGCTTAATCTTTTCTTTATGATTTTAAGTCATTTGCTTCCATGTTTTAAACAGAAATTTCTTTGCAATTTTTACTGTTTTGGAGGAGAGGAAAGAAGGAAGTTTAAAAGTTTACTTTTAGGAAGAAACTTTCATTGGATGTCATTACCTGATTCTGGGGGAAAAGTTGGTGAGAGAGTGTCTGTGATTAAAATACCAGTTCTTGCAAGGCAGCATTGATTCCCTTTATTCCACCCCCTTTCTTTTTCCCTGCTTTCCTATTCCCCTTTTCTGGAAGGAACTAAAGGTGTTGACAGAGCTGGGGAGTGAACCTTCAAGAGCTCCAGACTAATTTCCTCAGAATGCAGGACTACAGTTGCCCTGAAGTTAAGGAGTGAGGTGCTAATATAATAAATGGGCTATAGCTATCAGGAGTTGTGTTGTAAAGTGTTAACTTGCTCCTGTGATGGCAGAGGAGCTTCTGCTCCAGGAAAGCAGCAAGATGGGGAACTGACCAGAAGAAGAAGCAAAAAAACCCCAACCAACCAACCAAAAAAGCCCCCAAACACCCCAATCCCAAAACCCAATTAAGAAAAACCTTCCAGAATATTAAATATTGGAGTTCTGGCTCTTCTCAGTTAAATATTTGAGTTAAAAAGTATGTTTTCTTGACAGACACTAGTTCATGGAAATGTCTTAATGCCTCAAAGTGGAGCTTGCTTCTCTATTTCTGCATAGTTGCTTTTGGGCAAATGCTTTTCCAAGTCGTATCTGAGTTCAACCTCTAAAATGTATTTTCAAGAGATGGGGAGGGGATGGAAGCAGGAGCAGAGGATGTGGGTTGGAATAGGAGCCCAGCTGGAGTTTGAGATGGGGATTGAGGGCAGCTTCTCATGTCCTTTATTGTGAATTCCTGCGCATCCTCCAAGTTAGGGTTGGGCTGGTGCCCGTGTGCCTTGGGACTGTGTGTATTTTGACAGTCTTGCATGGGGTTGGCATTATGTGGGTGCTGCACCCTTATTCCTTGGAGAAGCCATCCTACTGCCCTGAGCAAGGACCCCTTCCCCTCTGCACTCTGGGATGAGCTTAATAGCAGTTTTATTTCACCTCCCTAACACACAGCCCCTCCGGCAGGGTAGGGATCAAAGGACTGCGTGTGGTGAGGAACAGAGATGTTCCCAGATCAACACCTACCAGGCAAGGAGGTGCTGGCAGGGATTAAGCTCTCGGCATGGCAGTAGCCTGCCTGGGCAAGGGGGGAGATGGATGAGAAGACATCGCTTGCTGAGCTGCAGCCTGGGGAGGAGCGATGGCAGGGCTGGGAGTCGGTGTTCGAGATGAACTTTAATAGCTGGTGTTACCAAACAAGACTAATCCACCTTTTGCCTGCTTGTGTTATGTCTAGCATGAGATATAGTGGGCTTTTTCATTGTCGCTTCAATTTGGGATTTTAGAGGTTTGGTGCTGTAAAGGATGCAACTGCTCGGTTACCTGTTTGCAGCTATTGCTGTTTTTTTTTTAAAATGCTGATCTGCTCTGGAATAACATACCCTCTCTGCACTCAGCACCTAACGTAGCTTGTTCAAGATTCCTGGCAGGTCTGTCTTGCTTGAGGTAGACTCAGTTATTTCATATTCACCAGCACTAACCTCACTTTAAGATGTGCTACCCGGATTTCTCAGACTGAGATAGTTAAAATGATATGATATCTATTTGCTATATCCCATCTAAACTATCCTTGTTCACAAGCCACTTTGCTTTCCAGCGCTGCAAACAGAAGATGAGAGTGAAAATTAGGCAATTTTTAAAATCTCCATTCCTGATGTCCTCCTGCTAGCAAAGGCTGTGACCCATTCCCCGTGTGCCACCTAAGGCAGGAGCCTCAGGTGGGTTCAGAAATGCACGCTTTTGCCTTTGTCAGTCTGTCATCATCTCTGAAAGATTGATAGGGTATGGTAATGAATAAACATATGGCATTTATATGTAGTCTCCTTTGAATATAAAGCAAGGAAGTAATTCCTGAAATAAAACAGAAGTGTGGGAGGGGGAAGATGGGAGAGTCAAATCCAGGCTCAGAAGAGTTCATTTCCTTTGGAAAGGAGCCAGCCACCATGCAAATAGAGGCAAAGGCAGGTAATGAAACAGAAAATGGACACGTAATCCAGCTCTCTTGGAAGTTTTGTGTCAAAGCTCTAATTGATGTCCGTGGGAGGTGGGTCAGCCTACTAGACGAGCACTGAAGCCTTGTGATGCTTTGGTAACTGGAAGTGTTGCCTGACTTCCATCAAAGGTTTAGCTTGTGGCTCAGGGAACCAAAAAACTTGATTAATAACTTCTCCCCAGACGATGAGGAATCACACTTTTCTCTTATCCATTTTCCATTTAATGATAAAAGTGGTGGTAGCTACTTTGCTCTGTTTCAGCTTGGAGTAGTGGTTTACATAAAATATACAGATTGATAGAAGGATAAGGCTCTAAGAAGAAATTGCCCCACATGTTAACACAGAAGGCTGCTGAGTAATCCCTTACAGGCGCACAGATAAGACTCATAAAATAACATGGGCAACCCTCTGTGTATATGTTCTGACTTTCCTATAAAAATCTGTTCTTTTTTAATTTCCCCAGAGTTTGCAGGTGCACTGCCATTTTCTGGAGATAAGCCCACACAGTTATTCAAGAGGAAATTGTTGGTGAAGGTAAAATGTCCTATGGTGTGCTTCTCAAAATCTGTTACATGTGACTTTCTTTTTATCATTAGAGCTGGATTCAAGCTCTGAACTTTCTGTCCAGCCCTCAACTTCTCCAAGGCTCAATGATTTTCACAGTTCAAAGATTCAGGGGTTTAGCTTGAGCTGTTTTCTGTTGATTCTTTTTTTAAAATGCACTCTTCAGAAGAGGTCTCTCTGGGATAAGAATGCAGCTGAGAGGCACGTATAGTGTGGAAAAAGCCCTGTCCTGCAGCTTGAATGTTGCCTCTCCTTCAAAATCAAGAATGGTTTCCTCATAATGCTTTTGAGAAACATTAAGGGAAGCTTTCCCACATTCTGCTCTCTTTTAGGACCATGAATATGAACTTTTATTCCATGAATATGCCCTATTTTGCTTCCTAGGAACATTCTTTTTTTGGCTTTTGAGAGCTATCATCTGTTTGTTTTCTGGGGAAGTCCCCTGCCACCTGATTTCTAGGGATATCTCCCCATCTGCCCCTTTTTGTTTTCTAGCCATTTAACAGCTTTTAGGAACATACCTTCTCAGCTCACTAGCAATGTTCCCTCTCTGCTTTCTAGGAGTAATGCTGCAGGTGGCTTTGCTTGCTAGCAACATTCCTAATTTGCTTCCTAGGAGTATCAAGCCCCATTTGCTGTTTTGGAATATTGCCTGGTTTTGGTTTCCAGGAACTTTTGTTTTTTCCAGGAAGGTACCCTTTTCTACTTTTGAAGAGTGTGCCTTCTCCGCCTTCTAGGCATATTACCCCTTGCTTTCTAGGAATATCCCCTCTTTTGCTTTCCAAGACTTTTTCCCCCTTTGCTTTCTAGGAAGAAAGCCCTATGCTTTCCAGAAATAACAATCTTGTTTTCAAGGAGTATTTTCTGGTTTGGCTTTTAGAAATATCTATCTCTAATTTCTACGCATTGCTTTTTAGAAATATTCCCTTATCTCCTTCCTGGGAATGACTCCTAGGAATGTAACCCTCTGTGTGCTTTCTAGAAATATTTCCCTTCCCTCATTTTGCCTCTGGGAATATCCTGTGTTTTTGCTGAGGGCAGATAACTCCACTTTGCTCTCTAGGACTATGTCCCCCTTTGCTCTCTAGGAATAACTATCCTCCACTTTTTAGAAAAAAGGTTCCTCTGCTCTCTTGAAATAATTATTTTCTGTTTTCTGAGTTTATTTTCCCTTCACTTCCTAGTAACATTTTTCTTCTGCTCTCAACAAATTTCTTCCTCTGTTCTCCAGGAATATCCTCCCTCTGTTTTCCAGGTATATTCTCCCTCTGCTTTCTAGGAATATCCCCACTTTAGGGGGGTGTAGGAGTAGTCTGCCTTTGTGTTCTGTGACAATCCCCTCTCTGTTTGCAAGGAATATCTCCCCTCTGGTTTCTTTGAAGAACCCCCTATTTACGTTCTAACGATCGCTCGGTCACTGTTTCCCAGAAGTCCTTTTGTTTTCTGCCTGTGTTCCCTGTCTGCTTTCTGGGACTGTCTTGTTTGCTTACTCACGCCTCTGCTTTCTATGAATGTCCCCTTTTTATTTTCGGTAATGTCTTCTAGCTGCTTTCTAGGAACATCCACCCTTTCGATTTCTAGCAATAACCTGTCTCAGCTGCCTCAGAATAACGGTTCTCTGCTTTCAGAGAAAATTCCTTCTGTTCTTCAGAAGCTATTACCTCATCTGGTTTCTAGGAATAGCTCCTTTCTGCTTCTTAGGAATATTCCCCACTTTTTGTTTTTCTAGGAACAGTATTCCCCCACCTTTTGCTTTCAAGGAGTGCTCCTCTTGCTTTCGAGATACCGCCTATCTGCTTTCAAGCAAGGCTTGCATTTGTTTTCTGGGCCTGTCCCTTGGCTTCTGGGAGTCTGCCCACCCTCCGCTTTTCTGGGAGTTTCCTGCAGCTTTCTTGGAGTTTTACATGCAGTTCCCCATTTCTTTTGAGAAACACCCTCTCTTACTCTCCATGACTATTATGTAGGCTTTCTGCGAAGTCCCCTCTGAGTTCTCGGGTCACTACAGCTCGCTTTAAAGGAACTTCTCCTTGTGCCACTAAGGGTGTTGTGGGGAGCTGCTGAATTCCACAGCCTTTGGGGATCCAAGGCTCCTACTTCCCAGCAACTGAAGCTGCCATGGGTGCATTCCAAGGCCGAGGAGGTCCTTCCACCCCAGTCTGATGGATGTGGCTGCTGCTGTGCCTCTGTGAACGTAGCAGCAACCAAGTCAATGCAACTCAAGGTAGAGTCCTGTTCTTCCTCTACAGCGATCAGGATTGCAGTTCAATGTCCTCATTGTGTAGGGTCATGGTCATCTCTTGAACATCACCGTGGCCTCAAAGTCAGTCTGATATCCGTGCCTGGATATCTGGGCCTCCTTGCGTGGTAGGTTGGTCTCCTCTTGCTTACTGGCTTATCCAACGTAGTATTTGCTAATGAACCAGATGCTCTCATACTGCATTCCCTTACAGCCTCCTTTGCTTTCCAGGACCAACCACTCTGCTTCTGAGGAACATCCTCCTCCCTTTACTTAGTAGGAATGCCGTTCTTTGGCTTTCTGGGAATGCCTCCCCTCTGGTCTCTGAAAAATCCCCATGTTTCCTTTACATATTCCCTATCTACTTCCTAGGAACATCCCTACCTGCTCCCTGTGAATTTCTGCTCTGCTTTCCAGCAATTCCCATTGCTTTCTAGGACTGCCTACAATATAAGGAAGTTCTCTCTGCTTTCTAGGAGTTCTTAATTTGCTTTGTAGGAATGCCTTATTTACTTTCTAGTGATTTGTCCTTGTCTTTCTAGGGACAGCCACTTTTGTGTTGAGGAAATCTTGATTTGCTTCCTGGCAACTCCCTGTTTGCTTTCTCAAAATTCCCCCTTGACTTTACAGGAAATCCCCCAGATGCTTTCTGTTGCTTGGTTTCTGGGGAATTCCCACTTGCTTTCTAGGAAAGGCCCCTCTTTTAGATAAATGCAGTCTTATTTCTGGGAATTCCTCTCTGCTTTGGGGGAATTCCTTACTGTGTTTTCAAGGAAAGCCCTGCTTGCTTTCAAGGAATTTTCTCTTTTCATTGTACAGTTCCCCCTGCATCTCTTTACTTAGAGGTATTTTTTTTTTCTTCTGCCTGCTATGAATTCCCCACTGCTGTCGAGAATATATTGCTTGCTTTTCTTAGAAATCCTCATCTATTTTCCAGCAATTTCCCTCTTCCTTTCTAGGAATTCCCCATCTGTTTTCCAAAACCTTTTGTTGTGTTTTCTAGAAATTCACTCCTTGTTTACCAAGAGTTCTTTATCTGCTTTCTAGGAATTCCCTGTTTAATTTCTAGATTTTTCTCCCCTGCTGTCTGGTTAAATCTCTATTTGCTTTCCAGGAATTTCCTGTCAGCTTCCTAGGAATGTCAGATCTGCTTTCTCCATTTTCTTTCTAAAAATTCCCTGTTTTCTTTCTAGGAATGTCTTATTTGCTTTCTAGGGCTTTCCATGTGTTTTTAAGGAATTCCCAGTTTACCTTTTAGGAACTATGCAGTACTTTCTAGGATTTCCCCATTTCTCTTGTATGACTTTTCTGTTCAGATTTGTAGGAATTCCTTAGTGTTTTTCCTGTATTTTTCAAGTTTCTAAGAAATCCTCATTGGTTTTCATAGAAATTCTTTTCCAAATCCCTAGGAATTTTCCACATGTTTCTTATGAGTTCCCAAATCTGGAATCTTCCTGGCAATTTTCCAGCACTTTTTTTAGGACCTTCACCTAGGAGTTTCTAGGAAGTGAACTCCTTTTAGGAATTCTCTGGTGTCTTCTGCATAGGCTTTATGTAGAGATGGGGAGGACAGATGACAAAACCAAAACAAGGCAAAGCCTTTCTGTATGTAGAGTATATGCTAACTTTATATTGATGATAAGGTACCTATGTTTATTCCTTATATGGCAGGAAGGGCCTATACAAGGTGAGGAGAGGCTTTTCTGTCTGTAAGTAGAGTATATGCTCTGTGTATACACTATACATGCATAGAAAAGCTTTGGTGACTGGAGTCTTTTCTGTAAGTAGGCAACGTGAATGATCTGTAGATACACCACATGTGGACAACAAAGTCTTGGTGAGCTGTGTTGTGTCAATAGTATTTGACACATCTTGGTTTTCAAGACATGTCCTCTATTGTATGCTCTGTGTATTCTTGGGTTGTGGCATTTGTTATGGCTATATGGACATTGCTATAAAGTTGTTTTTCTACTTGCAGACCAAGATGAGGCAGTCTTGGTGTCAGGCTTGGTAGTATTGCTATGGATGGATGCCCCACTTTTTTTTTTTTTTTTTTTGTTTGCCTCTTTCCTCCCCCAGGAGCTTGATCCAAGGCTAATGGAAGCTGGTGGAAACCTTGCAGTTGACATTATGTTGCTCTAGACCAGTCTTGTAATGCTCTGCAATGCATTTGCTGTAAGTTCTGGCCTGGTGGTTATGGGAATTCACTTATTGCAGCCTAGCTATTGTGAGCTCATCTTTTATGTGGTCGTTTTTGAAACGGTAAAGCCTCTTTAAATTGAAGAAGCAAACTTCAAAGTCCATAGTGAGATAACTTGTTTTACACTTCAAAGTTCCACAGCCATTTGTAATCAAATTGCTCAGGTAAGTCCTAAATACAGTAAGTGTTTGGGTCCTTAAGTGTGCTGCTTCTGACTGTGGCACACTAGAAGTGAACCTCAGAGACCTTTACAAGTTGTTATTGTGCGGTTGTTGGCATGTTTTCCAATGGCAGCTGCCAGTGAAAGCCAGGGAACATCACACCAGTTGGATGACTAACCTCTCCAAGGCACACCAGAGAGGGCTGGTTGTCACTGCTGTCAAAGGTAGATAATCTTCCATGAAGTGTCCACTAAAAAGTCACACCTAGAAATCACTTCTACTTCTTTTTGTATTTGAAAGAGCAAAACTGTTTCAAAGACGTTTTTGTTTTAACTCCCTAGCTGTCCTGAACATGTATATGATTTAGTCTCCTACACATGCGTGGCTGGCTGAAATATCTGCCTCAGTGGTGAACAAGATGGCCTTTCCCTATGGCTTTTTTGCATGTGGGGGCTTGAAAGACCAATTATTTCTTTTTGATGATAAAAACTGAGGTTGCTTCTCAGATTCTTCAAAAATGTTTACTATGATTACAAATTACTTAATCAGATCTGCCTAAAATGTCATTCAGTACTACATTTTCTCTTAACTGAGAATAGCACCTTACTACTTTGCTTAAAGAAACAGCTGCTTTTATGTAACGCACAAGGCATGACATGTAGAAACCTCCTTTTATCTGGCAAGTGGACAGTGGAATTAGGCTTAGCAGCATATATTGAACACTCAAGCAGGCCCAAAGCTCATTCAAAGCTTTATAAAGCCTGAAGTGTTAGCAAGAGATCTTGGTCTCTAAGTCTTTATTCTAAACTCTTGGGCATCAGATATTACTGACTGATACTACTGAAAGCTTTTTTTAAAAGGTGGTATTTTCTCAAACTTTGAAGATGAGCACAAAGCACCATTCTCTCTGCAGCACTGAGTAATGATTTATCCAACCGAGTGATCGTGTCATATTAAGTAGTTCCTCTCTCTAGCTGAATTGGTTAAAAGTTATTTTCAGAAGCATCATGACAGAAGTGACTTCCTACGCTGTTGCTTAATAACAAAGTAGAAAATGAGCACTGAGGTGTGTTAGGGGCCAGCTACCTTTCTAGTCTGTTGCCCTGTTTATGTTCACGCAGAGGTTCTTGTCTAGGTGCCCTGACATCTCCTTGACTACATCCATGAAAGGCAAGCAAGCCTACAGGGCTTATGTCCTTCCAGCGAGTGGTCGGCATCTCCTTTGGAAAGAGAACACGCCATGACTTAGAACAAGCATGGCTGTGAAACTGAAGTAGTCTGAGTCACATATCTGACTTTGTCTCCCCAGCTGAATGCGATGTCTCTTTTGTCTCACTTAATCACTTGGTTTCCAAGGTCGTCGCTCTCTGAACCATGCTATCTCACATACCTTGTGATGCTGGCTCCTGCTAATTGACAGTGGGATCTCCTGCCCCAGCCTGCTTTTCTTGCTTCATCCCAACAGCTTCATTCTCCTTCACGCATTAGTTCTTTTTTACTTTTTCTGCCTTACTCCTGCAGTACCTCAATGGTTACGTTCACAGCATTTTTGTCTAATTTATTTTGAACGCACGTTAGGGCTGAGAAGATCTCACTACAGACCATGTTTCTCCTCCCTCCCCTGCCAACCCCACTGACGAACCTTGCACCCTCCATCCCCTCACACCTATGCAATCCCAGGGCTGTGGGCAGCCTGCCAGTGGGAACAAGGAGAGCAGCATCTCTGACATCGGGGCTTTCCACTGCTTAGTGCCAGCCCAGGTAAATCCGATGGCAATGTCACATTAAGGGACTAGCGACAGAGAAGAGATGAGAAGGATGGCAGTCAGCGCGACAGCCGGTCTTGAAAATCTAGGAGGAAAAAAAAGCCAGTTTCCATCAGTGTGTGGCATAGGAAGATTGGCATGTCCTGCTGAGATCATAGCACAGCAATACCTTTGTGTACGTGGAGAGATGAAGCGCAGGTAGTAGCCAGAGACCTTGGGTTTTAAAGATACCTGGTGTTCATACAAATGAAACTTGCTACCTTAGCCCTAAACAACGTGAAAGGATGGCAGATGCTATGTCTGTCAAAGTGGACAGGAAATAAGAATAATTAAAACCAACCTGAAATGCATTGCACTTCAACAAAAGTTAGTTGTGTGCTTTGCAGAAAGTGCCAATGCCTATCCTGCCTTATGGCCTCCCCCAGGACTTCCAATAAAACAACTAAATTGAGGAAACAGCCTACCTGTACTGTAATAGCCTTGGAGACAGGAACCAGTCTAGGACACATTTTGGTTTTTTTGAAAGTTGCTGAAGTGACACTTCTAAGTAACTGACCTGATTTTTCAACCGTCCGGTAGCTTTCAGAGAATTAAAAGTACATAGTGTTCTTTATAAAAGGTAGCTCAGAGAACAAATAAAGATCAGGATATCCTGAGTTGCAAAACAAGCAAAGAATAAAGTCTCAAATATCCTTTTCAGACAAATTCCCTATGATTTTAACTTGAATTTCTTCAGGCTAAAAAAAAAGTACACGTTCAGTATCAGTTTTGCAAGTACCTCTTTCTCCAATCTGACTTGAACCTTATCCAGAGCATATTTTGCTGATGGTAGAGTTATGAACACAACACTTTTAAACAAAAAATGGAATCGCCTCTTTTTTGATGTAGCTGCTTCCCCAATATGGAGGTTTTTCTGGTGTAATAGTGCCAACCAAGGTGAGAACTTGGTTTTGGCACAGAGGCAGAACTCTAGTTTGGACCAAGTCTCAGCTGCTCACTGCATAGTGCTTAGTGACACCAAGCACTTTTAGGCTGCATTAATTTTAGCAGGATTTGTGAAATCTGAGCAACTCTGTAAATAAGACTATCAAAGACAAATGCCTTGGGGTGGTAACTCTATAGAAAAGCATAGCATCTTTTAATTTCCTTTTCTGATGAACAGTGGTATGTTGTCCGGCTGCAGTGTGGGAGATGTGCAGAAATTGTTCATGAGCCCTGAAACCCCGATGGGAGAATCTTAGGACTTGCATTTAATCTAACACCAAATCCATAGGTTTTCAAAACCTGAACCTCATTGTACAAAGCCGTAACAAGTTTCCATGTTTTTCTCCCTCATTTCTTTGTCTTTTGTTGCTGCAGACATTTAACTTGAAATCACTGAATAACAATCGGAAAGGTCAAGGTAACTTTTGTTTGTTGTTTACCTGATGAAATTTTTGTTGTGTTGACATCATACGCTGACCACATTGTCAGCTAAAGATAAGTTTCTGTTCATCCACCATTGTCAGCTAAGCATTGCCTTATCATTTTTCTCAGCTATTTGTTTGGTTATTTTTAAATTATTCAGGCTTGGGTTTGTTGAATCTTTCAGGTCAGTGCTACAAAAGAGATAAGGAAGTTTATTAAGTGTGCACGTACAATGATGTTGGGGGGGGCGGGAATAGATGGAGAGTGTTTGTGTAGCTTATCTTTATTCATGAAGCCCTTGAGGGTGATGGAAAAGGGTACCAGGAATCCATGCAGGCTGTCGACTCATCCAGCCATATTTAACTTTGTTTGCCCTGGTTGCCTCAGCTAATGCACACACGAGGCTGTGCCAAGCCTTGTACTTTGCCTACCTTGCATTATTAATGCTCCCAGAAGGGCTTACATTTGTACGCTGCTGGCTGAGGTGAGACTGGCGCTGCCGCATCTCTGCGGAGCGCCGCGTTCATAGCTGTGACATTGTGGCTCTGTGAACGATATTAGTACTGAGTAGGCACAGCTGGAGCAAAGCAGTATCTAGTGTTTTCCAGTGCTGCCAATGGCTGTAATCCAGGAATACAGGCCTCTCTGAATTCTGATATATTTAATTAGGGAGATAGTGACACATGCAGAGAGAGAAAAACAAATCCAACCGCTGTTATCCGTAGTGCAATTATACTATGTGGTTTCGTATCTGTGCCTCTTTCCTTTCTTAAAATTGAAATAAAAGAGCTTGCAAGAGCTTCTAGGCTTTTTCTTTTACGAATGTTGATTTTCTAGTGTTTGTCAATGCAGAGGAAAACTTAAAAACACAAGTAGGTGCACTGCAGGAACTCAGAGATGAGAGAATTCCTCATAATTATTTAAAGCCAATCTCATAGATTTTTGAACCAGACTCTTATTTGGAGCTCATAGCATCATGAATAGATTTATTTTTGTATGTTCTATTTTACTGTTGCTGTGTGGTTTTGGAGAGGGCATCTAAACGAGCTGCCCACTCAAAGCAAGGATGTCTACCTGCCTGGTGAGACCTGTTCTGCGCCTCGTTTTGGCAAGCTGCACCGTGACCAAGTGCTGATGCTGGTCATATGTCTGCACACACAGGGGCTCTCCTTGCCCAGTGTTTCCAAGTCGGGTGTAGGCTGGCTGAGGCTTATTTTTTTTCTCTCTCTTTCTATTTTTCTTTTCTCATTTGCAGTATTTGGCCTATTTATGTTAGGGAAGAGACAGCTGCTCCTTTGGAAGCTTAAGTATTGGACTCTTTATTTATTTATTTCCCCTTCTGCTGTATAATACTTTGGAATAGGTGATAACATTTTGATATGATGTTTTCAGAGCCAGGTTATGCAATGTGGATAATGTGAGTGTGTGTCGTGGTTTAACCCCAGCCAGCAACCAAGCACCACGCAGCCGCTTGCTCGCTTCCCCCCACCCAGTGGGATGGGGGAGAGAATTGGGAAAAAGTAAAATTTGTGGGTTGACATAAAGACAGTTTAAAAGGACAAAAAGGAAGAAAATAATAATAATAATATGAAAATGATAATATTAATAATAAAATAATGGGAATACAAAAACAAGTGATGCAGAATGCAATTGCTCACCACCTGCTGCCCGATGCCCAGCTAGTCCCCAAGGAACAATCAGTCCTCCCCCCCCCCCCCCGCACACCCCCCCACGC